>NC_092378.1:81058807-81340257 GCF_030028105.1 Mobula birostris
GGCTTGGTTCCTGGAGCTTGGCTTGGGATCTTCGAGGCTTGGGTTCCTGGAACTTGGCTTGGGATCCTGGAGCTTGGCTTGGGATCTTCGAGGCTTGGGTTCTTGCAGCTTGGCTTGGGATCTTCGAGGCTTGAGTACCTGGAGCTTGGCTTGGGATCTTTGAGACTTGGGTTCCTGGAGCTTGGCTTGGGATCTTTGACGCTTGGGTTCTTCCAGGCTTGGGTTCCTGGAGCTTGGCTTGGATCTTCAAGGTTTGGGTTCCTGGAACTTTGCTTGAGATCTTCGAGGCTTGGGTACCTGGAGCTTGGATTGGGATCTTCGAGGCTTGCGTTCCTGGAGCCTGGCTGGGGATCTTCGAGGCTTGGGTTCCTGGAGCTTGGCTTGGGATCTTCGAGGCTTGGGTTACTGGATCTTGGCTTGGGATCCTGGAGCTTGGCTTGGGATCTTCGAGGTTTGGGTTCCTGGAGCTTGGTTTGGGATCTTCGAGGCTTGCGTTCCTGGAGCTTGGCTGGGGATCTTCGAGGCTTGGGTTCCTGGAGCTTGGCTTGGGATCTTCGAGGCTTGGGTTCCTGGAGCTTGGCTTGGGATCCTGGAGCTTGGCTTGGGATCTTCGAGGCTTGGGTTCCTGGAGCTTGGTTTGGGATCTTCGAGGCTTGGGTTCCTGGAGCTTGCCTTCGGAACTTCGAGGCTTGGGTTCCTGGAACTTGGCTTGGGATCTTCGATGCTTGGGTTCCTGGAGCTTGGCCTGGGATCTTTGAGACTTGGGTTCCTGGAGCTTGGCTTGGGACCGTCAAGGCTTGGGTTCCTGGAGCTTGGCTTGGGATCTTCGTGGCTTGTGTTCCTGGAGCTTGGCTTGGGATCTCCGAGACTTGGGTTCCTGGAGCTTAGCTTGGGATCTTTGAGGCTTGAGTTCCTGGAGCTTGGCTTGGGATCTTCGAGGCTTGGGTTCGCGGAGCTTGGCTTGGGATCCTGGAGCTTGGCCTGGGATCTTCGAGGCTTGGGTTCCTGGCTAGCTTGGCTTGGGATCTTCAAGGATTGGGTTCCTGGAGCTTGTCTTGGGATCTTCGAGGCTTGGGTTCCTGGAGCTTGGCTTGAGATCGTCGATGCTTGAGATCCTGGAGCTTGGCTTGGGATCTTCGAGGCTTGGGTTCGTGGAGCTTGGCATGGGATCTTCGAGGCTTGGCATCCTGGAGCTTGGCTTGGGATCTTCGAGGCTTGGGTTCCCTGGAGCTTGCCTTGGGATCTTCGATACCTGGTTCCTGGAGCTTGGCTTGGGATCTTTGAGGCTTGGGTTCCTGGAGCTTGGGTTCCTGGAGCTTGGCTTGGGACCGTCAAGGCTTGGGTTCCTGGAGCTTGGCCTGGGATCTTCGAAGCTTGAGTTTTTGGAGCTTGGCTTAGGATCTTCGAGGCTTGAGTACCTGGAGCTTGGCTTGGGATCTTTGAGACTTGGGTTCCTGGAGCTTGGCTTGGGATCTTTGAGGCTTGGGTTCTTCCAGGCTTGGGTTCCTGGAGCTTGGCTTGGGATCTTCAAGGTTTGGGTTCCTGGAACTTCGCTTGAGATCTTCGAGGCTTGGGTTCCTGGAGCTTGGTTTGGGATCTTCGAGGCTTGCGTTCCTGGAGCTTGGCTGGGGATCTTCGAGGCTTGGGTTCCTGGAGCTTGGCTTGGGATCTTCGAGGTTTGGGTTCCTGGAGCTTCGCTTGGATCTTCGAGGCTTGGGTTCCTGGAGCTTGGTTTGGGATCTTCGAGGCTTGCGTTCCTGGAGCTTGGCTGGGGATCTTCGAGGCTTGGGTTCCTGGAGCTTGGCTTGGGATCTTCGAGGCTTGGGTTCCTGGAACTTGGCTTGGGATCCTGGAGCTTGGCTTGGGATCTTCGAGGCTTGGGTTCTTGCAGCTTGCTTGGGATCTTCGAGGCTTGAGTACCTGGAGCTTGGCTTGGGATCTTTGAGACTTGGGTTCCTGGAGCTTGGCTTGGGATCTTTGACGCTTGGGTTCTTCCAGGCTTGGGTTCCTGGAGCTTGGCTTGGGATCTTCAAGGTTTGGGTTCCTGGAACTTTGCTTGAGATCTTCGAGGCTTGGGTACCTGGAGCTTGGATTGGGATCTTCGAGGCTTGCGTTCCTGGAGCCTGGCTGGGGATCTTCGAGGCTTGGGTTCCTGGAGCTTGGCTTGGGATCTTCGAGGCTTGGGGTTACTGGATCTTGGCTTGGGATCCTGGAGCTTGGCTTGGGATCTTCGAGGTTTGGGTTCCTGGAGCTTGGTTTGGGATCTTCGAGGCTTGCGTTCCTGGAGCTTGGCTGGGGATCTTCGAGGCTTGGGTTCCTGGAGCTTGGCTTGGGATCTTCGAGGCTTGGGTTCCTGGAGCTTGGCTTGGGATCCTGGAGCTTGGCTTGGGATCTTCGAGGCTTGGGTTCCTGGAGCTTGGTTTGGGATCTTCGAGGCTTGGGTTCCTGGAGCTTGCCTTCGGAACTTCGAGGCTTGGGTTCCTGGAACTTGGCTTGGGATCTTCGATGCTTGGGTTCCTGGAGCTTGGCCTTGGGATCTTTGAGACTTGGGTTCCTGGAGCTTGGCTTGGGACCGTGAAGGCTTGGGTTCCTGGAGCTTGGCTTGGGATCTTCGAGGCTTGTGTTCCTGGAGCTTGGCTTGGGATCTCCGAGACTTGGGTTCCTGGAGCTTAGCTTGGGATCTTGAGGCTTGAGTTCCTGGAGCTTGGCTTGGGATCTTCGAGGCTTGGGTTCGCGGAGCTTGGCTTGGATCTTCAAGGCTTGGGTTCCTGGAGCTTGGCTTGGGATCTTCGATACTTGGGTTCCTGGAGCTTGGCTTCGGATCTTTGAGGCCTGGGTTCCTGGAGCTTGGCTTGGGACCGTCAAGGCTTGGGTTCCTGGAGCTTGGCCTGGGATCTTCGAGGCTTGGGTTCCTGGAGCTTGGCTTCGGATTTTTGAGGCTTTGCTTCTTCCAGGCTTGGGTTCCTGGAGCTTGGCTTCGTATCTTCAAGGTTTGGGTTCCTGGAGCTTAGCTTGGGATCTTCGAGGCTTGGGTTCCTGGAGCTTGGTTTGGGATCTTCGAGGATTGCGTTCCTGGAGCTTGGCTGGGGATCTTCGAGGCTTGGGTTCCTGGAGCTTGGCTTGGGATCTTCAAGGCTTGGGTTCCTGGAGCTTGGCTTGGGATCCTGGAGCTTGGCCTGGGGTCTTCGAGGCTTGGGTTCCTGGCTAGCTTGGCTTGGGATCTTCAAGGCTTGGGTTCCTGGAGCTTGTCTTGGGATCTTCGAGGCTTGGGTTCCTGGAGCTTGGCTTGAGATCGTCGATGCTTGAGATCCTGGAGCTTGGCTTGGGATCTTCGAGGCTTGGGTTCGTGGAGCTTGGCATGGGATCTTCGAGGCTTGGCATCCTGGAGCTTGGCTTGGGATCTTCGAGGCTTGGGTTCCTGGAGCTTGCCTTGGGATCTTCGATACTTGGGTTCCTGGAGCTTGGCTTGGGATCTTTGAGGCTTGGGTTCCTGGAGCTTGGGTTCCTGGAGCTTGGCTTGGGACCGTCAAGGCTTGGGTTCCTGGAGCTTGGCCTGGGATCTTCGAAGCTTGAGTTTTTGGAGCTTGGCTTGGGATCTTCGAGGCTTGAGTACCTGGAGCTTGGCTTGGGATCTTTGAGACTTGGGTTCCTGGAGCTTGGCTTGGGATCTTTGAGGCTTGGGTTCTTCCAGGCTTGGGTTCCTGGAGCTTGGCTTGGGATCTTCAAGGTTTGGGTTCCTGAACTTCGCTTGAGATCTTCGAGGCTTGGGTTCCTGGAGCTTGGTTTGGGATCTTTGAGGCTTGCGTTCCTGGAGCTTGGCTGGGGATCTTCGAGGCTTGGGTTCCTGGAGCTTGGCTTGGGATCTTCGAGGTTTCGGTTCCTGGAGCTTCGCTTGGGATCTTCGAGGCTTGGGTTCCTGGAGCTTGGTTTGGGATCTTCGAGGCTTGCGTTCCTGGAGCTTGGCTGGGGATCTTCGAGGCTTGGGTTCCTGGAGCTTGGCTTGGGATCTTCGAGGCTTGGGTTCCTGGAGCTTGGCTTGGGATCCTGGAGCTTGGCTTGGGATCTTCGAGGCTTGGGTTCTTGCAGCTTGGCTTGGGATCTTCGAGGCTTGAGTACCTGGAGCTTGGCTTGGGATCTTTGAGACTTGGGTTCCTGGAGCTTGGCTTGGGATCTTTGACGCTTGGGTTCTTCCAGGCTTGGGTTCCTGGAGCTTGGCTTGGGATCTTCAAGGTTTGGGTTCCTGGAACTTTGCTTGAGATCTTCGAGGCTTGGGTACCTGGAGCTTGGTTTGGGATCTTCGAGGCTTGCGTTCCTGGAGCTTGGCTGGGGATCTTCGAGGCTTGGGTTCCTGGAGCTTGGCTTGGGATCTTCGAGGCTTGGGTTACTGGATCTTGGCTTGGGATCCTGGAGCTTGGCTTGGGATCTTCGAGGTTTGGGTTCCTGGAGCTTGGTTTGGGATCTTCGAGGCTTGCGTTCCTGGAGCTTGGCTGGGGATCTTCGAGGCTTGGGTTCCTGGAGCTTGGCTTGGGATCTTCGAGGCTTGGGTTCCTGGAGCTTGGCTTGGGATCCTGGAGCTTGGCTTGGGATCTTCGAGGCTTGGGTTCCTGGAGCTTGGTTTGGTATCTTCGAGGCTTGGGTTCCTGGAGCTTGGCTTGAGATCGTCGATGCTTGAGATCCTGGAGCTTGGCTTGGGATCTTCGAGGCTTGGGTTCGTGGAGCTTGGCATGGGATCTTCGAGGCTTGGCATCCTGGAGCTTGGCTTGGGATCTTCAAGGCTTGGGTTGGCGGAGCTTGGCTTGGGATCTTCAAGGCTTGGGTTCCTGGAGCTTGGCTTGGGATCTTCGATACTTGGGTTCCTGGAGCTTGGCTTCGGATCTTTGAGGCCTGGGTTCCTGGAGCTTGGCTTGGGACCGTCAAGGCTTGGGTTCCTGGAGCTTGGCCTGGGATCTTCGAAGCTTGAGTTTCCGGAGCTTGGCTTGGGATCTTCGAGGCTTGGGTTCCTGGAGCTTGGCTTTGGATTTTTGAGGCTTTGCTTCTTCCAGGCTTGGGTTCCTGGAGCTTGGCTTCGTATCTTCAAGGTTTGGGTTCCTGGAGCTTAGCTTGGGATCTTCGAGGCTTGGGTTCCTGGAGCTTGGTTTGGGATCTTCGAGGATTGCGTTCCTGGAGCTTGGCTGGGGATCTTCGAGGCTTGGGTTCCTGGAGCTTGGCTTGGGATCTTCAAGGCTTGGGTTCCTGGAGCTTGGCTTGGGATCCTGGAGCTTGGCCTGGGATCTTCGAGGCTTGGGTTCCTGGCTAGCTTGGCTTGGGATCTTCAAGGCTTGGGTTCCTGGAGCTTGTCTTGGGATCTTCGAGGCTTGGGTTCCTGGAGCTTGGCTTGAGATCGTCGATGCTTGAGATCCTGGAGCTTGGCTTGGGATCTTCGAGGCTTGGGTTCGTGGAGCTTGGCATGGGATCTTCGAGGCTTGGGTTCCTGGAGCTTGCCTTGGGATCTTCGATACTTGGGTTCCTGGAGATTGGCTTGGGATCTTTGAGGCTTGGGTTCCTGGAGCTTGGGTTCCTGGAGCTTGGCTTGGGACCGTCAAGGCTTGGGTTCCTGGAGCTTGGCCTGGGATCTTCGAAGCTTGAGTTTTTGGAGCTTGGCTTGGGATCTTCGAGTCTTGTGTTCCTGGAGCTTGGCTTGGGATTTTTGAGGCTTTGGTTCTTCCAGGCTTGGGTTCCTGGAGCTTGGCTTCGGATCTTCAAGGATTGGGTTCCTGGAGCTTAGCTTGGAATCTTCGAGGCTTGGGTTCCTGGAGCTTGTATTGGGATCTTCGAGGCTTGGGTTCCTGGAGCTTGGCCTGGGATCTTTGGGGCTTGGGTTCCTGGAGCTTGGCTTGGGATCTTCGAGGCTTGGGTTCGTGGAGCTTGGCTTGGTATCTTCGAGGCTTGGGTTCCTGGAGCTTGGCTTGGGATCTTCGAGGCGTGGGTTTGTGGAGCTTGGCTTGGAATCTTCGAGTCTTGGGTTCTTGGAGCTTGGCTTGGGATCTTCGAGGCTTGAGTACCTGGAGCTTGCCTTGGGATCTTTGAGACTTGGGTTCCTGGAGCTTGGCTTGGGATCTTTGAGGCTTGGGTTCTTCCAGGCTTGGGTTCCTGGAGCTTGGCTTGGGATCTTCAAGGTTTGGGTTCCTGGAACTTCGCTTGAGATCTTCGAGGCTTGCGTTCCTGGAGCTTGGCTGGGGATCTTCGAGGCTTGGGTTCCTGGAGCTTGGCTTGGGATCTTCGAGGCTTGGGTTACTGGACCTTGGCCTGGGATCCTGGAGCTTGGCTTGGGATCTTCGAGGTTTGGGTTCCTGGAGCTTCGCTTGGGATCTTCGAGGCTTGGGTTCCTGGAGCTTGGTTTGGGATCTTCGAGGCTTGCGTTCCTGGAGCTTGGCTGGGGATCTTCGAGGCTTGGGTTCCTGGAGCTTGGCTTGGGATCTTCGAGGCTTTGGTTCCTGGAGCTTGGCTTGGGATCTTCGAGGCTTGGGTTCGCGGAGCTTGGCTTGGGATCTTCAAGGCTTGGGTTCCTGGAGCTTGGCTTGGGATCTTCGATACTTGGGTTCCTGGAGCTTGGCTTCGGATCTTTGAGGCCTGGGTTCCTGGAGCTTGGCTTGGGACCGTCAAGGCTTGGGTTCCTGGAGCTTGGCCTGGGATCTTCGAGGCTTGGGTTCCTGGAGCTTGGCTTCGGATCTTTGAGGCCTGGGTTCCTGGAGCTTGGCTTGGGACCGTCAAGGCTTGGGTTCCTGGAGCTTGGCCTGGGATCTTCGAGGCTTGGGTTCCTGGAGCTTGCCTTGGGATCTTTGAGACTTGGGTTCCTGGAGCTTGGCTTGGGATCTTTGAGGCTTGGGTTCTTCCAGGCTTGGGTTCCTGGAGCTTGGCTTGGGATCTTCAAGGTTTGGGTTCCTGGAACTTCGCTTGAGATCTTCGAGGCTTGCGTTCCTGGAGCTTGGCTGGGGATCTTCGAAGCTTGGGTTCCTGGAGCTTGGCTTGGGTTACTGGATCTTGGCCTGGGATCCTGGAGCTTGGCTTGGGATCTTCGAGGTTTGGGTTCCTGGAGCTTCGCTTGGGATCTTCGAGGCTTGGGTTCCTGGAGCTTGTTTTGGGATCTTCGAGGCTTGCGTTCCTGGAGCTTGGCTGGGGATCTTCGAGGCTTGGGTTCCTGGAGCTTGGCTTGGGATCTTCGAGGCTTTGGTTCCTGGAGCTTGGCTTGGGATCCTGGAGCTTGGCTTGGGATCTTCGAGGCTTGGGTTCCTGGAGCTTGGTTTGGGATCTTCGAGGCTTGGGTTCCTGGAGCTTGGCTTGAGATCGTCGATGATTGAGATCCTGGAGCTTGGCTTGGGATCTTCGAGGCTTGGGTTCGTGGAGCTTGGCATGGGATCTTCGAGGCTTGGCATCCTGGAGCTTGGCTTGGGATCTTCAAGGCTTGGGTTCGTGGAGCTTGGCTTGGGATCTTCGAGGCTTGGGTTCCTGGAGCTTGGCTTGGGATCTTCGATACTTGGGTTCCTGGAGCTTGGCTTGGGATCTTTGAGGCTTGGGTTCCTGGAGCTTGGCTTGGGACCGTCAAGGCATGGGTTCCTGGAGCTTGGCCTGGGATCTTCGAAGCTTGAGTTTCCGGAGCTTGGCTTGGGATCTTCGAGGCTTGGCTTCGGATTTTTGAGGCTTTGCTTCTTCCAGGCTTGGGTTCCTGGAGCTTGGCTTCGGATCTTCAAGGTTTGGGTTCCTGAAGCTTAGCTTGGGTTCTTCGAGGCTTGGGTTCCTGGAGCTTGGCTTGGTATCTTCGAGGCTTGGGTTCCTGGAGCTTGGCCTGGGATCTTCGAGGCTTGGGTTCCTGGAGCTTGGCTTGGGATCTTCGAGGCTTGGGTTCCTGGAGCTTGGCTTGGGATCTTCGAGGCGTGGGTTTGTGGAGCTTGGCTTGGGATCTTCGAGGCTTGGGTTCTTGGAGCTTGGCTTGGGATCTTCGAGGGTTGAGTACCTGGTGCTTGGCTTGGGATCTTTGAGACTTGGGTTCCTGGAGCTTGGCTTGGGACCGTCAAGGCTTGGGTTCCTGGAGCTTGGCTTGGGATCTTTGAGGCCTTGAGTTCCTGGAGCTTGGCTTGGGATCTTTGAGGCTTGGGTTCTTCTAGCCTTGGTTTCCTGGAGCTTGGCTTGGGATCTACAAGGTTTGGGTTCCTGGAGCTTGGCTTGGGATCTTCGAGGCTTGGGTTCCCTGGAGCTTGCCTTCGGAACTTCGAGGCTTGGGTTCCTGGAGCTTGGCTTGGGATCTTCGATGCTTGGGTTCCTGGAGCTTGGCTTGGGATCTTTGAGACTTGGGTTCCTGGAGCTTGGCTTGGGATCTTCGAGGCTTGGGTTCGCGGAGCTTGGCTTGGGATCTTCAAGGCTTGGGTTCCTGGAGCTTGGCTTGGGATCTTCGATACTTGGGTTCCTGGAGCTTGGCTTCGGATCTTTGAGGCCTGGGTTCCTGGAGCTTGGCTTGGGACCGTCAAGGCTTGGGTTCCTGGAGCTTGGCCTGGGATCTTCGAAGCTTGAGTTTCCGGAGCTTGGCTTGGGATCTTCGAGGCTTGGGTTCCTGGAGCTTGGCTTCGGATTTTTGAGGCTTTGCTTCTTCCAGGCTGGGTTCCTGGAGCTTGGCTTCGTATCTTCAAGGTTTGGGTTCCTGGAGCTTAGCTTGGGATCTTCGAGGCTTGGGTTCCTGGAGCTTGGTTTGGGATCTTCGAGGATTGCGTTCCTGGAGCTTGGCTGGGGATCTTCGAGGCTTGGGTTCCTGGAGCTTGGCTTGGGATCTTCAAGGCTTGGGTTCCTGGAGCTTGGCTTGGGATCCTGGAGCTTGGCCTGGGATCTTCGAGGCTTGGGTTCCTGGCTAGCTTGGCTTGGGATCTTCAAGGCTTGGGTTCCTGGAGCTTGTCTTGGGATCTTCGAGGCTTGGGTTCCTGGAGCTTGGCTTGAGATCGTCGATGCTTGAGATCCTGGAGCTTGGCTTGGGATCTTCGAGGCTTGGGTTCGTGGAGCTTGGCATGGGATCTTCGAGGCTTGGCATCCTGGAGCTTGGCTTGGATCTTCGAGGCTTGGGTTCCTGGAGCTTGCCTTGGGATCTTCGATACTTGGGTTCCTGGAGCTTGGCTTGGGATCTTTGAGGCTTGGGTTCCTGGAGCTTGGGTTCCTGGAGCTTGGCTTGGGACCGTCAAGGCTTGGGTTCCTGGAGCTTGGCCTGGGATCTTCGAAGCTTGAGTTTTTGGAGCTTGGCTTGGGATCTTCGAGGCTTGAGTACCTGGAGCTTGGCTTGGGATCTTTGAGACTTGGGTTCATGGAGCTTGGCTTGGGATCTTTGAGGGCTTGGGTTCTTCCAGGCTTGGGTTCCTGGAGCTTGGCTTGGGATCTTCAAGGTTTGGGTTCCTGGAACTTCGCTTGAGATCTTCGAGGCTTGGGTTCCTGGAGCTTGGTTTGGGATCTTCGAGGCTTGCGTTCCTGGAGCTTGGCTGGGGACCGTCAAGGCTTGGGTTCCTGGAGCTTGGCCTGGGATCTTCGAAGCTTGAGTTTCCGGAGCTTGGCTTGGGATCTTCAAGGCTTGGGTTCGTGGAGCTTGGCTTGGGATCTTCGAGGCTTGGGTTCCTGGAGCTTGGCTTGGGACCGTCAAGGCTTGGGTTCCTGGAGCTTGGCCTGGGATCTTCGAAGCTTGAGTTTCCGGAGCTTGGCTTGGGATCTTCGAGGCTTGGCTTCGGATTTTTGAGGCTTTGCTTCTTCCAGGCTTGGGTTCCTGGGAGCATGGCTTCGGATCTTCAAGGTTTGGGTTCCTGAAGCTTAGCTTGGGTTCTTCGAGGCTTGGGTTCCTGGAGCTTGGCTTGGTATCTTCGAGGCTTGGGTTCCTGGAGCTTGGCCTGGGATCTTCGAGGCTTGGGTTCCTGGAGCTTGGCTTGGGATCTTCGAGGCTTGGGTTCCTGGAGCTTGGCTTGGGATCTTCGAGGCGTGGGTTTGTGGAGCTTGGCTTGGGATCTTCGAGGCTTGGGTTCTTGGAGCTTGGCTTGGGATCTTCGAGGGTTGAGTACCTGGTGCTTGGCTTGGGATCTTTGAGACTTGGGTTCCTGGAGCTTGGCTTGGGACCGTCAAGGCTTGGGTTCCTGGAGCTTGGCTTGGGATCTTTGAGGCTTGAGTTCCTGGAGCTTGGCTTGGGATCTTTGAGGCTTGGGTTCTTCTAGCCTTGGTTTCCTGGAGCTTGGCTTGGGATCTACAAGGTTTGGGTTCCTGGAGCTTGGCTTGGGATCTTCGAGGCTTGGGTTCCTGGAGCTTGCCTTCGGAACTTCGAGGCTTGTGTTCCTGGAGCTTGGCTTGGGATCTCCGAGACTTGGGTTCCTGGAGCTTAGCTTGGGATCTTTGAGGCTTGAGTTCCTGGAGCTTGGCTTGGGATCTTCGAGGCTTGGGTTCGCGGAGCTTGGCTTGGGATCTTCAAGGCTTGGGTTCCTGGAGCTTGGCTTGGGATCTTCGATACTTGGGTTCCTGGAGCTTGGCTTCGGATCTTTGAGGGCCTGGGTTCCTGGAGCTTGGCTTGGGACCGTCAAGGCTTGGGTTCCTGGAGCTTGGCCTGGGATCTTCGAGGCTTGGGTTCCTGGAGCTTGGCTTCGGATTTTTGAGGCTTTGCTTCTTCCAGGCTTGGGTTCCTGGAGCTTGGCTTCGTATCTTCAAGGTTTGGTTCCTGGAGCTTAGCTTGGGATCTTCGAGGCTTGGGTTCCTGGAGCTTGGTTTGGGATCTTCGAGGATTGCGTTCCTGGAGCATGGCTGGGGATCTTCGAGGCTTGGGTTCCTGGAGCTTGGCTTGGGATCTTCAAGGCTTGGGTTCCTGGAGCTTGGCTTGGGATCCTGGAGCTTGGCCTGGGATCTTCGAGGCTTGGGTTCCTGGCTACCTTGGCTTGGGATCTTCAAGGCTTGGGTTCCTGGGAGCTTGTCTTGGGATCTTCGAGGCTTGGGTTCCTGGAATTTGGCTTGAGATCGTCGATGCTTGAGATCCTGGAGCTTGGCTTGGGATCTTCGAGGCTTGGGTTCCTGGAGCTTGGCTTGGGATCTTCGAGGCTTGGGTTCCTGGAGCTTGGCTTGGGATCTTCGAGGCGTGGGTTTGTGGAGCTTGGCTTGGGATCTTCGAGGCTTGGGTTCTTGGAGCTTGGCTTGGGATCTTCGAGGGTTGAGTACCTGGTGCTTGGCTTGGGATCTTTGAGACTTGGGTTCCTGGAGCTTGGCTTGGGACCGTCAAGGCTTGGGTTCCTGGAGCTTGGCTTGGGATCTTTGAGGCTTGAGTTCCTGGAGCTTGGCTTGGGATCTTTGAGGCTTGGGTTCTTCTAGCCTTGGTTTCCTGGAGCTTGGCTTGGGATCTACAAGGTTTGGGTTCCTGGAGCTTGGCTTGGGATCTTCGAGGCTTGGGTTCCTGGAGCTTGCCTTCGGAACTTCGAGGCTTGTGTTCCTGGAGCTTGGCTTGGGATCTCCGAGACTTGGGTTCCTGGAGCTTAGTTTGGGATCTTTGAGGCTTGAGTTCCTGGAGCTTGGCTTGGATCTTCGAGGCTTGGGTTCGCGGAGCTTGGCTTGGGATCTTCAAGGCTTGGGTTCCTGGAGCTTATCTTGGGATCTTCGATACTTGGGTTCCTGGAGCTTGGCTTCGGATCTTTGAGGCCTGGGTTCCTGGAGCTTGGCTTGGGACCGTCAAGGCTTGGGTTCCTGGAGCTTGGCCTGGGATCTTCGAGGCTTGGGTTCCTGGAGCTTGGCTTCGGATTTTTGAGGCTTTGCTTCTTCCAGGCTTGGGTTCCTGGAGCTTGGCTTCGTATCTTCAAGGTTTGGGTTCCTGGAGCTTAGCTTGGGATCTTCGAGGCTTGGGTTCCTGGAGCTTGGTTTGGGATCTTCGAGGATTGCGTTCCTGGAGCATGGCTGGGGATCTTCGAGGCTTGGGTTCCTGGAGCTTGGCTTGGGATCTTCAAGGCTTGGGTTCCTGGAGCTTGGCTTGGGATCCTGGAGCTTGGCCTGGGATCTTCGAGGCTTGGGTTCCTGGCTACCTTGGCTTGGGATCTTCAAGGCTTGGGTTCCTGGAGCTTGTCTTGGGATCTTCGAGGCTTGGGTTCCTGGAATTTGGCTTGAGATCGTCGATGCTTGAGATCCTGGAGCTTGGCTTGGGATCTTCGAGGCTTGGGTTCGTGGAGCTTGGCAAGGGATCTTCGAGGCTTGGCATCCTGGAGCTTGGCTTGGGATCTTCGAGGCTTGGGTTCCTGGAGCTTGCCTTGGGATCTTTGAGACTTGGGTTCCTGGAGCTTGGCTTGGGATCTTCAAGGTTTGGGTTCCTGGAACTTCGCTTGAGATCTTCGAGGCTTGCGTTCCTGGAGCTTGGCTGGGGATCTTCGAAGCTTGGGTTCCTGGAGCTTGGCTTGGGGTTACTGGATCTTGGCCTGGGATCCTGGAGCTTGGCTTGGATCTTCGAGGTTTGGGTTCCTGGAGCTTCGCTTGGGATCTTCGAGGCTTGGGTTCCTGGAGCTTGTTTTGGGATCTTCGAGGCTTGCGTTCCTGGAGCTTGGCTGGGGATCTTCGAGGCTTGGGTTCCTGGAGCTTGGCTTGGGATCTTCGAGGCTTTGGTTCCTGGAGCTTGGCTTGGGATCCTGGAGCTTGGCTTGGGATCTTCGAGGCTTGGGTTCCTGGAGCTTGGTTTGGGATCTTCGAGGCTTGGGTTCCTGGAGCTTGGCTTGAGATCGTCGATGATTGAGATCCTGGAGCTTGGCTTGGGATCTTCGAGGGCTTGGGTTCGTGGAGCTTGGCATGGGATCTTCGAGGCTTGGCATCCTGGAGCTTGGCTTGGGATCTTCAAGGCTTGGGTTCGTGGAGCTTGGCTTGGGATCTTCGAGGCTTGGGTTCCTGGAGCTTGGCTTGGGATCTTCGATACTTGGGTTCCTGGAGCTTGGCTTGGGATCTTTGAGGCTTGGGTTCCTGGAGCTTGGCTTGGGACCGTCAAGGCATGGGTTCCTGGAGCTTGGCCTGGGATCTTCGAAGCTTGAGTTTCCGGAGCTTGGCTTGGGATCTTCGAGGCTTGGCTTCGGATTTTTGAGGCTTTGCTTCTTCCAGGCTTGGGTTCCTGGAGCTTGGCTTCGGATCTTCAAGGTTTGGGTTCCTGAAGCTTAGCTTGGGTTCTTCGAGGCTTGGGTTCCTGGAGCTTGGCTTGGTATCTTCGAGGCTTGGGTTCCTGGAGCTTGGCCTGGGATCTTCGAGGCTTGGGTTCCTGGAGCTTGGCTTGGGATCTTCGAGGCTTGGGTTCCTGGAGCTTGGCTTGGGATCTTCGAGGCGTGGGTTTGTGGAGCTTGGCTTGGGATCTTCGAGGCTTGGGTTCTTGGAGTTTGGCTTGGGATCTTCGAGGGTTGAGTACCTGGTGCTTGGCTTGGATCTTTGAGACTTGGGTTCCTGGAGCTTGGCTTGGGACCGTCAAGGCTTGGATTCCTGGAGCTTGGCTTGGGATCTTTGAGGCTTGAGTTCCTGGAGCTTGGCTTGGGATCTTTGAGGCTTGGGTTCTTCTAGCCTTGGTTTCCTGGAGCTTGGCTTGGGATCTACAAGGTTTGGGTTCCTGGAGCTTGGCTTGGGATCTTCGAGGCTTGGGTTCCTGGAGCTTGCCTTCGGAACTTCGAGGCTTGGGTTCCTGGAGCTTGGCTTGGGATCTTCGATGCTTGGGTTCCTGGAGCTTGGCTTGGGATCTTTGAGACTTGGGTTCCTGGAGCTTGGCTTGGGATCTTCGAGGCTTGGGTTCGCGGAGCTTGGCTTGGGATCTTCAAGGCTTGGGGTTCCTGGAGCTTGGCTTGGGATCTTCGATACTTGGGTTCCTGGAGCTTGGCTTCGGATCTTTGAGGCCTGGGTTCCTGGAGCTTGGCTTGGGACCGTCAAGGCTTGGGTTCCTGGAGCTTGGCCTGGGATCTTCGAAGCTTGAGTTTCCGGAGCTTGGCTTGGGATCTTCGAGGCTTGGGTTCCTGGAGCTTGGCTTCGGATTTTTGAGGCTTTGCTTCTTCCAGGCTTGGGTTCCTGGAGCTTGGCTTCGTATCTTCAAGGTTTGGGTTCCTGGAGCTTAGCTTGGGATCTTCGAGGCTTGGGTTCCTGGAGCTTGGTTTGGGATCTTCGAGGATTGCGTTCCTGGAGCTTGGCTGGGGATCTTCGAGGCTTGGGTTCCTGGAGCTTGGCTTGGGATCTTCAAGGCTTGGGTTCCTGGAGCTTGGCTTGGGATCCTGGAGCTTGGCCTGGGATCTTCGAGGCTTGGGTTCCTGGCTAGCTTGGCTTGGGATCTTCAAGGCTTGGGTTCCTGGAGCTTGTCTTGGGATCTTCGAGGCTTGGGTTCCTGGAGCTTGGCTTGAGATCGTCGATGCTTGAGATCCTGGAGCTTGGCTTGGGATCTTCGAGGCTTGGGTTCGTGGAGCTTGGCATGGGATCTTCGAGGCTTGGCATCCTGGAGCTTGGCTTGGGATCTTCGAGGCTTGGGTTTCCTGGAGCTTGCCTTGGGATCTTCGATACTTGGTTCCTGGAGCTTGGCTTGGGATCTTTGAGGCTTGGGTTCCTGGAGCTTGGGTTCCTGGAGCTTGGCTTGGGACCGTCAAGGCTTGGGTTCCTGAGCTTGGCCTGGGATCTTCGAAGCTTGAGTTTTTGGAGCTTGGCTTGGGATCTTCGAGGCTTGAGTACCTGGAGCTTGGCTTGGGATCTTTGAGACTTGGGTTCATGGAGCTTGGCTTGGGATCTTTGAGGCTTGGTTCTTCCAGGCTTGGGTTCCTGGAGCTTGGCTTGGGATCTTCAAGGTTTGGGTTCCTGGAACTTCGCTTGAGATCTTCGAGGCTTGGGTTCCTGGAGCTTGGTTTGGGATCTTCGAGGCTTGCGTTCCTGGAGCTTGGCTGGGGACCGTCAAGGCTTGGGTTCCTGGAGCTTGGCCTGGGATCTTCGAAGCTTGAGTTTCCGGAGCTTGGCTTGGGATCTTCAAGGCTTGGGTTCGTGGAGCTTGGCTTGGGATCTTCGAGGCTTGGGTTCCTGGAGCTTGGCTTGGGACCCGTCAAGGCTTGGGTTCCTGGAGCTTGGCCTGGGATCTTCGAAGCTTGAGTTTCCGGAGCTTGGCTTGGGATCTTCGAGGCTTGGCTTCGGATTTTTGAGGCTTTGCTTCTTCCAGGCTTGGGTTCCTGGAGCATGGCTTCGGATCTTCAAGGTTTGGGTTCCTGAAGCTTAGCTTGGGTTCTTCGAGGCTTGGGTTCCTGGAGCTTGGCTTGGTATCTTCGAGGCTTGGGTTCCTGGAGCTTGGCCTGGGATCTTCGAGGCTTGGGTTCCTGGAGCTTGGCTTGGGATCTGCGAGGCTTGGGTTCCTGGAGCTTGGCTTGGGATCTTCGAGGCGTGGGTTTGTGGAGCTTGGCTTGGGATCTTCGAGGCTTGGGTTCTTGGAGCTTGGCTTGGGATCTTCGAGGGTTGAGTACCTGGTGCTTGGCTTGGGATCTTTGAGACTTGGGTTCCTGGAGTTTGGCTTGGGACCGTCAAGGCTTGGGTTCCTGGAGCTTGGCTTGGGATCTTTGAGGCTTGAGTTCCTGGAGCTTGGCTTGGGATCTTTGAGGCTTGGGTTCTACTAGCCTTGGTTTTCCTGGAGCTTGGCTTGGGATCTACAAGGTTTGGGTTCCTGGAGCTTGGCTTGGGATCTTCGAGGCTTGGGTTCCTGGAGCTTGCCTTCGGAACTTCGAGGCTTGTGTTCCTGGAGCTTGGCTTGGGATCTCCGAGACTTGGGTTCCTGGAGCTTAGCTTGGGATCTTTGAGGCTTGAGTTCCTGGAGCTTGGATTGGGATCTTCGAGGCTTGGGTTCGCGGAGCTTGGCTTGGGATCTTCAAGGCTTGGGTTCCTGGAGCTTGGCTTGGATCTTCGATACTTGGGTTCCTGGAGCTTGGCTTCGGATCTTTGAGGCCTGGGTTCCTGGAGCTTGGCTTGGGACCGTCAAGGCTTGGGTTCCTGGAGCTTGGCCTGGGATCTTCGAGGCTTGGGTTCCTGGAGCTTGGCTTCGGATTTTTGAGGCTTTGCTTCTTCCAGGCTTGGGTTCCTGGAGCTTGGCTTCGTATCTTCAAGGTTTGGGTTCCTGGAGCTTAGCTTGGGATCTTCGAGGCTTGGGTTCCTGGAGCTTGGTTTGGGATCTTCGAGGATTGCGTTCCAGGAGCATGGCTGGGGATCTTCGAGGCTTGGGTTCCTGGAGCTTGGCTTGGGATCTTCAAGGCTTGGGTTCCTGGAGCTTGGCTTGGGATCCTGGAGCTTGGCCTGGGATCTTCGAGGCTTGGGTTCCTGGCTACCTTGGCTTGGGATCTTCAAGGCTTGGGTTCCTGGAGCTTGTCTTGGGATCTTCGAGGCTTGGGTTCCTGGAATTTGGCTTGAGATCGTCGATGCTTGAGATCCTGGAGCTTGGCTTGGGATCTTCGAGGCTTGGGTTCGTGGAGCTTGGCATGGGATCTTCGAGGCTTGGCATCCTGGAGCTTGGCTTGGGATCTTCGAGGCTTGGGTTCCTGGAGCTTGCCTTGGGATCTTCGATACTTTGGTTCCTGGAGCTTGGCTTGGGATCTTTGAGGCTTGGGTTCCTGGAGCTTGGGTTCCTGGAGCTTGGCTTGGGACCGTCAAGGCTTGGGTTCCTGGAGCTTGGCCTGGGATCTTCGAAGCTTGAGTTTTTGGAGCTTGGCTTGGGATCTTCGAGGCTTGAGTACCTGGATCTTGGCTTGGGATCTTTGAGACTTGGGTTCATGGAGCTTGGCTTGGGATCTTTGAGGCTTGGGTTCTTCCAGGCTTGGGTTCCTGGAGCTTGGCTTGGGATCTTCAAGGTTTGGGTTCCTGGAACTTCGCTTGAGATCTTCGAGGCTTGGGTTCCTGGAGCTTGGTTTGGGATCTTCGAGGCTTGCGTTCCTGGAGCTTGGCTGCGGACCGTCAAGGCTTGGGTTCCTGGAGCTTGGCCTGGGATCTTCGAAGCTTGAGTTTCCGGAGCTTGGCTTGGGATCTTCAAGGCTTGGGTTCGTGGAGCTTGGCTTGGGATCTTCGAGGCTTGGGTTCCTGGAGCTTGGCTTGGGATCTTCGATACTTCGGTTCCTGGAGCTTGGCTTGGGATCTTTGAGGCTTGGGTTCCTGGAGCTTGGCTTGGGACCGTCAAGGCTTGGGTTCCTGGAGCTTGGCCTGGGGATCTTCGAAGCTTGAGTTTCCGGAGCTTGGCTTGGGATCTTCGAGGCTTGGCTTCGGATTTTTGAGGCTTTGCTTCTTCCAGGCTTGGGTTCCTGGAGCTTGGCTTCGTATCTTCAAGGTTTGGGTTCCTGAAGCTTAGCTTGGGTTCTTCGAGGCTTGGGTTCCTGGAGCTTGGCTTGGTATCTTCGAGGCTTGGGTTCCTGGAGCTTGGCCTGGGATCTTCGAGGCTTGGGTTCCTGGAGCTTGGCTTGGGATCTTCGAGGCTTGGGTTCCTGGAGCTTGGCTTGGGATCTTCGAGGCGTGGGTTTGTGGAGCTTGGCTTGGGATCTTCGAGGCTTGGGTTCTTGGAGCTTGGCTTGAGATCTTCGAGGGTTGAGTACCTGGTGCTTGGCTTGGGATCTTTGCGACTTGGGTTCCTGGAGCTTGGCTTGGGACCGTCAAGGCTTGGGTTCCTGGAGCTTGGCTTGGGATCTTTGAGGCTTGAGTTCCTGGAGCTTGGCTTGGGATCTTTGAGGCTTGGGTTCTTCTAGCTTTGGTTTCCTGGAGCTTGGCTTGGGATCTACAAGGTTTGGGTTCCTGGAGCTTGGCTTGGGATCTTCGAGGCTTGGGTTCCTGGAGCTTGCCTTCGGAACTTCGAGGCTTGGGTTCCTGGAACTTGGCTTGGGATCTTCGATGCTTGGGTTCCTGGAGCTTGGCCTGGGATCTTTGAGACTTGGGTTCCTGGAGCTTGGCTTGGGACCGTCAAGGCTTGGGTTCCTGGAGCTTGGCTTGGGATCTTCGAGGCTTGTGTTCCTGGAGCTTGGCTTGGGATCTCCGAGACTTGGGTTCCTGGAGCTTAGCTTGGGATCTTTGAGGCTTGAGTTCCTGGAGCTTGGCTTGGGATCTTCGAGGCTTGGGTTCGCGGAGCTTGGCTTGGGATCTTCAAGGCTTGGGTTCCTGGAGCTTGGCTTGGGATCTTCGATACTTGGGTTCCTGGAGCTTGGCTTCGGATCTTTGAGGCCTGGGTTCCTGGAGCTTGGCTTGGGACCGTCAAGGCTTGGGTTCCTGGAGCTTGGCCTGGGATCTTCGAGGCTTGGGTTCCTGGAGCTTGGCTTCGGATTTTTGAGGCTTTGCTTCTTCCAGGCTTGGGTTCCTGGAGCTTGGCTTCGTATCTTCAAGGTTTGGGTTCCTGGAGCTTAGCTTGGGATCTTCGAGGCTTGGGTTCCTGGAGCTTGGTTTGGGATCTTCGAGGATTGCGTTCCTGGAGCTTGGCTGGGGATCTTCGAGGCTTGGGTTCCTGGAGCTTGGCTTGGGATCTTCAAGGCATGGGTTCCTGGAGCTTGGCTTGGGATCCTGGAGCTTGGCCTGGGGTCTTTGAGGCTTGGGTTCCTGGCTAGCTTGGCTTGGGATCTTCAAGGCTTGGGTTCCTGGAGCTTGTCTTGGGATCTTCGAGGCTTGGGTTCCTGGAATTTGGCTTGAGATCGTCGATGCTTGAGATCCTGGAGCTTGGCTTGGGATCTTCGAGGCTTGGGTTCGTGGAGCTTGGCATGGGATCTTCGAGGCTTGGCATCCTGGAGCTTGGCTTGGGATCTTCGAGGCTTGGGTTCCTGGAGCTTGCCTTGGGATCTTCGATACTTGGGTTCCTGGAGCTTGGCTTGGGATCTTTGAGGCTTGGGTTCCTGGAGCTTGGGTTCCTGGAGCTTGGCCTGGGACCGTCAAGGCTTGGGTTCCTGGAGCTTGGCCTGGGATCTTCGAAGCTTGAGTTTTTGGAGCTTGGCTTGGGATCTTCGAGGCTTGAGTACCTGGAGCTTGGCTTGGGATCTTTGAGACTTGGGTTCCTGGAGCTTGGCTTGGGATCTTTGAGGCTTGGGTTCTTCCAGGCTTGGGTTCCTGGAGCTTGGCTTGGGATCTTCAAGGTTTGGGTTCCTGGAACTTCGCTTGAGATCTTCGAGGCTTGGGTTCCTGGAGCTTGGTTTGGGATCTTCGAGGCTTGCGTTCCTGGAGCTTGGCTGGGGATCTTCGAGGCTTGGGTTCCTGGAGCTTGGCTTGGGATCTTCGAGGTTTGGGTTCCTGGAGCTTCGCTTGGGATCTTCGAGGCTTGGGTTCCTGGAGCTTGGTTTGGGATCTTCGAGGCTTGCGTTCCTGGAGCTTGGCTGGGGATCTTCGAGGCTTGGGTTCCTGGAGCTTGGCTTGGGATCTTCGAGGCTTGGGTTCCTGGAGCTTGGCTTGGGATCCTGGAGCTTGGCTTGGGATCTTCGAGGCTTGGGTTCTTGCAGCTTGGCTTGGGATCTTCGAGGCTTGAGTACCTGGAGCTTGGCTTGGGATCTTTGAGACTTGGGTTCCTGGAGCTTGGCTTGGGATCTTTGACGCTTGGGTTCTTCCAGGCTTGGGTTCCTGGAGCTTGGCTTGGGATCTTCAAGGTTTGGGTTCCTGGAACTTTGCTTGAGATCTTCGAGTCTTGGGTACCTGGAGCTTGGTTTGGGATCTTCGAGGCTTGCGTTCCTGGAGCTTGGCTGGGGATCTTCGAGGCTTGGGTTCCTGGAGCTTGGCTTGGGATCTTCGAGGCTTGGGTTACTGGATCTTGGCTTGGGATCCTGGAGCTTGGCTTGGGATCTTCGAGGTTTGGGTTCCTGGAGCTTGGTTTGGGATCTTCGAGGCTTGCGTTCCTGGAGCTTGGCTGGGGATCTTCGAGGCTTGGGTTCCTGGAGCTTGGCTTGGGATCTTCGAGGCTTGGGTTCCTGGAGCTTGGCTTGGGATCCTGGAGCTTGGCTTGGGATCTTCGAGGCTTGGGTTCCTGGAGCTTGGTTTGGGATCTTCGAGGCTTGGGTTCCTGGAGCTTGGCTTGAGATCGTCGATGCTTGAGATCCTGGAGCTTGGCTTGGGATCTTCGAGGCTTGGGTTCGTGGAGCTTGGCATGGGATCTTCGAGGCTTGGCATCCTGGAGCTTGGCTTGGGATCTTCAAGGCTTGGGTTCGCGGAGCTTGGCTTGGGATCTTCAAGGCTTGGGTTCCTGGAGCTTGGCTTGGGATCTTCGATACTTGGGTTCCTGGAGCTTGGCTTCGGATCTTTGAGGCCTGGGTTCCTGGAGCTTGGCTTGGGACCGTCAAGGCTTGGGTTCCTGGAGCTTGGCCTGGGATCTTCGAAGCTTGAGTTTCCGGAGCTTGGCTTGGGATCTTCGAGGCTTGGGTTCCTGGAGCTTGGCTTCGGATTTTTGAGGCTTTGCTTCTTCCAGGCTTGGGTTCCTGGAGCTTGGCTTCGTATCTTCAAGGTTTGGGTTCCTGGAGCTTAGCTTGGGATCTTCGAGGCTTGGGTTCCTGGAGCTTGGTTTGGGATCTTCGAGGATTGCGTTCCTGGAGCTTGGCTGGGGATCTTCGAGGCTTGGGTTCCTGGAGCTTGGCTTGGGATCTTCAAGGCTTGGGTTCCTGGAGCTTGGCTTGGGATCCTGGAGCTTGGCCTGGGATCTTCGAGGCTTGGGTTCCTGGCTAGCTTGGCTTGGGATCTTCAAGGCTTGGGTTCCTGGAGCTTGTCTTGGGATCTTCGAGGCTTGGGTTCCTGGAGCTTGGCTTGAGATCGTCGATGCTTGAGATCCTGGAGCTTGGCTTGGGATCTTCGAGGCTTGGGTTCGTGGAGCTTGGCATGGGATCTTCGAGGCTTGGGTTCCTGGAGCTTGCCTTGGGATCTTCGATACTTGGGTTCCTGGAGCTTGGCTTGGGATCTTTGAGGCTTGGGTTCCTGGAGCTTGGGTTCCTGGAGCTTGGCTTGGGACCGTCAAGGCTTGGGTTCCTGGAGCTTGGCCTGGGATCTTCGAAGCTTGAGTTTTTGGAGCTTGGCTTGGGATCTTCGAGTCTTGTGTTCCTGGAGCTTGGCTTGGGATTTTTGAGGCTTTGGTTCTTCCAGGCTTGGGTTCCTGGAGCTTGGCTTCGGATCTTCAAGGATTGGGTTCCTGGAGCTTAGCTTGGAATCTTCGAGTCTTGGGTTCCTGGAGCTTGTATTGGGATCTTCGAGGCTTGGGTTCCTGGAGCTTGGCCTGGGATCTTCGAGGCTTGGGTTACTGGATCTTGGCCTGGGATCCTGGAGCTTGGCTTGGGATCTTCGAGGTTTGGGTTCCTGGAGCTTTGCTTGGGATCTTCGAGGCTTGGGTTCCTGGAGCTTGGTTTGGGATCTTCGAGGCTTGCGTTCCTGGAGCTTGGCTGGGGATCTTCGAGGCTTGGGTTCCTGGAGCTTGGCTTGGGATCTTCGAGGCTTTGGTTCCTGGAGCTTGGCTTGGGATCCTGGAGCTTGGCTTGGGATCTTCGAGGCTTGGGTTCCTGGAGCTTGCCTTGGGACCTTCGATACTTGGGTTCCTGGAGCTTGGCTTGGGATCTTTGAGGCTTGGGTTCCTGGAGCTTGGGTTCCTGGAGCTTGGCTTGGGACCGTCAAGGCTTGGGTTCCTGGAGCTTGGCCTGGGATCTTCGAAGCTTGAGTTTTTGGAGCTTGGCTTGGGATCTTCGAGGCTTGAGTACCTGGAGCTTGGCTTGGGATCTTTGAGACTTGGGTTCATGGAGCTTGGCTTGGGATCTTTGAGGCTTGGGTTCTTCCAGGCTTGGGTTCCTGGAGCTTGGCTTGGGATCTTCAAGGTTTGGGTTCCTGGAACTTCGCTTGAGATCTTCGAGGCTTGGGTTCCTGGAGCTTGGTTTGGGATCTTCGAGGCTTGCGTTCCTGGAGCTTGGCTGCGGACCGTCAAGGCTTGGGTTCCTGGAGCTTGGCCTGGGATCTTCAAGGCTTGGGTTCGTGAAGCTTGGCTTGGGATCTTCGAGGCTTGGGTTCCTGGAGCTTGGCTTGGGATCTTCGATACTTGGGTTCCTGGAGCTTGGCTTGGGATCTTTGAGGCTTGGGTTCCTGGAGCTTGGCTTGGGACCGTCAAGGCTTGGGTTCCTGGAGCTTGGCCTGGGATCTTCGAAGCTTGAGTTTCCGGAGCTTGGCTTGGGATCTTCGAGGCTTGGCTTCGGATTTTTGAGGCTTTGCTTCTTCCAGGCTTGGGTTCCTGGAGCTTGGCTTCGGATCTTCAAGGTTTGGGTTCCTGAAGCTTAGCTTGGGTTCTTCGAGGCTTGGGTTCCTGGAGCTTGGCTTGGTATCTTCGAGGCTTGGGTTCCTGGAGCTTGGCCTGGGATCTTCGAGGCTTGGGTTCCTGGAGCTTGGCTTGGGATCTTCGAGGCTTGGGTTCCTGGAGCTTGGCTTGGGATCTTCGAGGCGTGGGTTTGTGGAGCTTGGCTTGGGATCTTCGACGCTTGGGTTCTTGGAGCTTGGCTTGGGATCTTCGAGGGTTGAGTACCTGGTGCTTGGCTTGGGATCTTTGAGACTTGGGTTCCTGGAGCTTGGCTTGGGACCGTCAAGGCTTGGGTTCCTGGAGCTTGGCTTGGGATCTTTGAGGCTTGAGTTCCTGGAGCTTGGCTTGGGATCTTTGAGGCATGGATTCTTCTAGCCTTGGTTTCCTGGAGCTTGGCTTGGGATCTACAAGGTTTGGGTTCCTGGAGCTTGGCTTGGGATCTTCGAGGCTTGGGTTCCTGGAGCTTGCCTTCGGAACTTCGAGGCTTGGGTTCCTGGAACTTGGCTTGGGATCTTCGATGCTTGGGTTCCTGGAGCTTGGCTTGGGATCTTTGAGACTTGGGTTCCTGGAGCTTGGCTTGGGACCGTCAAGGCTTGGGTTCCTGGAGCTTGGCTTGGGATCTTCGAGGCTTGTGTTCCTGGAGCTTGGCTTCGGATCTCTGAGACTTGGGTTCCTGGAGCTTAGCTTGGGATCTTTGAGGCTTGAGTTCCTGGAGCTTGGCTTGGGATCTTCGAGGCTTGGGATCCTGGAGCTTGGCTTGGGATCTTCGAGGCTTGGGTTCGTGGAGCTTGGCTTGGGATCTTCGAGGCTTGGGTACCTGGAGCTTGCCTTGGGATCTTCGAGACTTGGGTTCCTGGAGATTGGCTTGGGATCTTTGAGGCTTGTGTTCCTGGAGCTTGGCTTCGGACCATGAAGCCTTGGGTTCCTGGAGCTTGGCTTGGGATCTTCGAGGCTTGGGTTCCAGGACCTTGGCTTGGCTTGGGATCTTCGAAGCTTGGGTTCCTGGAGCTTGGCTTGGGATCTTTGAGGCTTGGGTTCTTGCAGGCTTGGGTTCCTGGAGCTTGGCTTGGGATCTTCGATACTTGGGTTCCTGGAGCTTGGCTTCAGATCTTTGAGGCCTGGGTTCCTGGAGCTTGGCTTGGGACCGTCAAGGCTTGGGTTCCTGGAGCTTGGCCTGGGATCTTCGAGGCTTGGGTTCCTGGAGCTTGGCTTCGGATTTTTGAGGCTTTGCTTCTTCCAGGCTTGGGTTCCTGGAGCTTGGCTTCGTATCTTCAAGGTTTGGGTTCCTGGAGCTTAGCTTGGGATCTTCGAGGCTTGGGTTCCTGGAGCTTGGTTTGGGATCTTCGAGGATTGCGTTCCTGGAGCTTGGCTGGGGATCTTCGAGGCTTGGGTTCCTGGAGCTTGGCTTGGGATCTTCAAGGCTTGGGTTCCTGGAGCTTGGCTTGGGATCCTGGAGCTTGGCCTGGGATCTTCGAGGCTTGGGTTCCTGGCTAGCTTGGCTTGGGATCTTCAAGGCTTGGGTTCCTGGAGCTTGTCTTGGGATCTTCGAGGCTTGGGTTCCTGGAGCTTGGCTTGAGATCGTCGATGCTTGAGATCCTGGAGCTTGGCTTGGGATCTTCGAGGCTTGGGTTCGTGGAGCTTGGCATGGGATCTTCGAGGCTTGGCATCCTGGAGCTTGGCTTGGGATCTTCGAGGCTTGGGTTCCTGGAGCTTGCCTTGGGATCTTCGATACCTGGGTTCCTGGAGCTTGGCTTGGGATCTTTGAGGCTTGGGTTCCTGGAGCTTGGGTTCCTGGAGCTTGGCTTGGGACCGTCAAGGCTTGGGTTCCTGGAGCTTGGCCTGGGATCTTCGAAGCTTGAGTTTTTGGAGCTTGGCTTGGGATCTTCGAGGCTTGAGTACCTGGAGCTTGGCTTGGGATCTTTGAGACTTGGGTTCCTGGAGCTTGGCTTGGGATCTTTGAGGCTTGGGTTCTTCCAGGCTTGGGTTCCTGGAGCTTGGCTTGGGATCTTCAAGGTTTGGGTTCCTGGAACTTCGCTTGAGATCTTCGAGGCTTGGGTTCCTGGAGCTTGGTTTGGGATCTTCGAGGCTTGCGTTCCTGGAGCTTGGCTGGGGATCTTCGAGGCTTGGGTTCCTGGAGCTTGGCTTGGGATCTTCGAGGTTTGGGTTCCTGGAGCTTCGCTTGGGATCTTCGAGGCTTGGGTTCCTGGAGCTTGGTTTGGGATCTTCGAGGCTTGCGTTCCTGGAGCTTGGCTGGGGATCTTCGAGGCTTGGGTTCCTGGAGCTTGGCTTGGGATCTTCGAGGCTTGGGTTCCTGGAACTTGGCTTGGGATCCTGGAGCTTGGCTTGGGATCTTCGAGGCTTGGGTTCTTGCAGCTTGGCTTGGGATCTTCGAGGCTTGAGTACCTGGAGCTTGGCTTGGGATCTTTGAGACTTGGGTTCCTGGAGCTTGGCTTGGGATCTTTGACGCTTGGGTTCTTCCAGGCTTGGGTTCCTGGAGCTTGGCTTGGGATCTTCAAGGTTTGGGTTCCTGGAACTTTGCTTGAGATCTTCGAGGCTTGGGTACCTGGAGCTTGGATTGGGATCTTCGAGGCTTGCGTTCCTGGAGCCTGGCTGGGGATCTTCGAGGCTTGGGTTCCTGGAGCTTGGCTTGGGATCTTCGAGGCTTGGGTTACTGGATCTTGGCTTGGGATCCTGGAGCTTGGCTTGGGATCTTCGAGGTTTGGGTTCCTGGAGCTTGGTTTGGGATCTTCGAGGCTTGCGTTCCTGGAGCTTGGCTGGGGATCTTCGAGGCTTGGGTTCCTGGAGCTTGGCTTGGGATCTTCGAGGCTTGGGTTCCTGGAGCTTGGCTTGGGATCCTGGAGCTTGGCTTGGGATCTTCGAGGCTTGGGTTCCTGGAGCTTGGTTTGGGATCTTCGAGGCTTGGGTTCCTGGAGCTTGCCTTCGGAACTTCGAGGCTTGGGTTCCTGGAACTTGGCTTGGGATCTTCGATGCTTGGGTTCCTGGAGCTTGGCCTGGGATCTTTGAGACTTGGGTTCCTGGAGCTTGGCTTGGGACCGTCAAGGCTTGGGTTCCTGGAGCTTGGCTTGGGATCTTCGAGGCTTGTGTTCCTGGAGCTTGGCTTGGGATCTCCGAGACTTGGGTTCCTGGAGCTTAGCTTGGGATCTTTGAGGCTTGAGTTCCTGGAGCTTGGCTTGGGATCTTCGAGGCTTGGGTTCGCGGAGCTTGGCTTGGGATCTTCAAGGCTTGGGTTCCTGGAGCTTGGCTTGGGATCTTCGATACTTGGGTTCCTGGAGCTTGGCTTCGGATCTTTGAGGCCTGGGTTCCTGGAGCTTGGCTTGGGACCGTCAAGGCTTGGGTTCCTGGAGCTTGGCCTGGGATCTTCGAGGCTTGGGTTCCTGGAGCTTGGCTTCGGATTTTTGAGGCTTTGCTTCTTCCAGGCTTGGGTTCCTGGAGCTTGGCTTCGTATCTTCAAGGTTTGGGTTCCTGGAGCTTAGCTTGGGATCTTCGAGGCTTGGGTTCCTGGAGCTTGGTTTGGGATCTTCGAGGATTGCGTTCCTGGAGCTTGGCTGGGGATCTTCGAGGCTTGGGTTCCTGGAGCTTGGCTTGGGATCTTCAAGGCTTGGGTTCCTGGAGCTTGGCTTGGGATCCTGGAGCTTGGCCTGGGGTCTTCGAGGCTTGGGTTCCTGGCTAGCTTGGCTTGGGATCTTCAAGGCTTGGGTTCCTGGAGCTTGTCTTGGGATCTTCGAGGCTTGGGTTCCTGGAGCTTGGCTTGAGATCGTCGATGCTTGAGATCCTGGAGCTTGGCTTGGGATCTTCGAGGCTTGGGTTCGTGGAGCTTGGCATGGGATCTTCGAGGCTTGGCATCCTGGAGCTTGGCTTGGGATCTTCGAGGCTTGGGTTCCTGGAGCTTGCCTTGGGATCTTCGATACTTGGGTTCCTGGAGCTTGGCTTGGGATCTTTGAGGCTTGGGTTCCTGGAGCTTGGGTTCCTGGAGCTTGGCTTGGGACCGTCAAGGCTTGGGTTCCTGGAGCTTGGCCTGGGATCTTCGAAGCTTGAGTTTTTGGAGCTTGGCTTGGGATCTTCGAGGCTTGAGTACCTGGAGCTTGGCTTGGGATCTTTGAGACTTGGGTTCCTGGAGCTTGGCTTGGGATCTTTGAGGCTTGGGTTCTTCCAGGCTTGGGTTCCTGGAGCTTGGCTTGGGATCTTCAAGGTTTGGGTTCCTGGAACTTCGCTTGAGATCTTCGAGGCTTGGGTTCCTGGAGCTTGGTTTGGGATCTTTGAGGCTTGCGTTCCTGGAGCTTGGCTGGGGATCTTCGAGGCTTGGGTTCCTGGAGCTTGGCTTGGGATCTTCGAGGTTTGGGTTCCTGGAGCTTCGCTTGGGATCTTCGAGGCTTGGGTTCCTGGAGCTTGGTTTGGGATCTTCGAGGCTTGCGTTCCTGGAGTTTGGCTGGGGATCTTCGAGGCTTGGGTTCCTGGAGCTTGGCTTGGGATCTTCGAGGCTTGGGTTCCTGGAGCTTGGCTTGGGATCCTGGAGCTTGGCTTGGGATCTTCGAGGCTTGGGTTCTTGCAGCTTGGCTTGGGATCTTCGAGGCTTGAGTACCTGGAGCTTGGCTTGGGATCTTTGAGACTTGGGTTCCTGGAGCTTGGCTTGGGATCTTTGACGCTTGGGTTCTTCCAGGCTTGGGTTCCTGGAGCTTGGCTTGGGATCTTCAAGGTTTGGGTTCCTGGAACTTTGCTTGAGATCTTCGAGGCTTGGGTACCTGGAGCTTGGTTTGGGATCTTCGAGGCTTGGGTTACTGGATCTTGGCTTGGGATCCTGGAGCTTGGCTTGGGATCTTCGAGGTTTGGGTTCCTGGAGCTTGGTTTGGGATCTTCGAGGCTTGCGTTCCTGGAGCTTGGCTGGGGATCTTCGAGGCTTGGGTTCCTGGAGCTTGGCTTGGGATCTTCGAGGCTTGGGTTCCTGGAGCTTGGCTTGGGATCCTGGAGCTTGGCTTGGGATCTTCGAGGCTTGGGTTCCTGGAGCTTGGTTTGGTATCTTCGAGGCTTGGGTTCCTGGAGCTTGGCTTGAGATCGTCGATGCTTGAGATCCTGGAGCTTGGCTTGGGATCTTCGAGGCTTGGGTTCGTGGAGCTTGGCATGGGATCTTCGAGGCTTGGCATCCTGGAGCTTGGCTTGGGATCTTCAAGGCTTGGGTTCGCGGAGCTTGGCTTGGGATCTTCAAGGCTTGGGTTCCTGGAGCTTGGCTTGGGATCTTCGATACTTGGGTTCCTGGAGCTTGGCTTCGGATCTTTGAGGCCTGGGTTCCTGGAGCTTGGCTTGGGACCGTCAAGGCTTGGGTTCCTGGAGCTTGGCCTGGGATCTTCGAAGCTTGAGTTTCCGGAGCTTGGCTTGGGATCTTCGAGGCTTGGGTTCCTGGAGCTTGGCTTTGGATTTTTGAGGCTTTGCTTCTTCCAGGCTTGGGTTCCTGGAGCTTGGCTTCGTATCTTCAAGGTTTGGGTTCCTGGAGCTTAGCTTGGGATCTTCGAGGCTTGGGTTCCTGGAGCTTGGTTTGGGATCTTCGAGGATTGCGTTCCTGGAGCTTGGCTGGGGATCTTCGAGGCTTGGGTTCCTGGAGCTTGGCTTGGGATCTTCAAGGCTTGGGTTCCTGGAGCTTGGCTTGGGATCCTGGAGCTTGGCCTGGGATCTTCGAGGCTTGGGTTCCTGGCTAGCTTGGCTTGGGATCTTCAAGGCTTGGGTTCCTGGAGCTTGTCTTGGGATCTTCGAGGCTTGGGTTCCTGGAGCTTGGCTTGAGATCGTCGATGCTTGAGATCCTGGAGCTTGGCTTGGGATCTTCGAGGCTTGGGTTCGTGGAGCTTGGCATGGGATCTTCGAGGCTTGGGTTCCTGGAGCTTGCCTTGGGATCTTCGATACTTGGGTTCCTGGAGCTTGGCTTGGGATCTTTGAGGCTTGGGTTCCTGGAGCTTGGGTTCCTGGAGCTTGGCTTGGGACCGTCAAGGCTTGGGTTCCTGGAGCTTGGCCTGGGATCTTCGAAGCTTGAGTTTTTGGAGCTTGGCTTGGGATCTTCGAGTCTTGTGTTCCTGGAGCTTGGCTTGGGATTTTTGAGGCTTTGGTTCTTCCAGGCTTGGGTTCCTGGAGCTTGGCTTCGGATCTTCAAGGATTGGGTTCCTGGAGCTTAGCTTGGAATCTTCGAGGCTTGGGTTCCTGGAGCTTGTATTGGGATCTTCGAGGCTTGGGTTCCTGGAGCTTGGCCTGGGATCTTTGGGGCTTGGGTTCCTGGAGCTTGGCTTGGGATCTTCGAGGCTTGGGTTCGTGGAGCTTGGCTTGGTATCTTCGAGGCTTGGGTTCCTGGAGCTTGGCTTGGGATCTTCGAGGCGTGGGTTTGTGGAGCTTGGCTTGGAATCTTCGAGTCTTGGGTTCTTGGAGCTTGGCTTGGGATCTTCGAGGCTTGAGTACCTGGAGCTTGCCTTGGGATCTTTGAGACTTGGGTTCCTGGAGCTTGGCTTGGGATCTTTGAGGCTTGGGTTCTTCCAGGCTTGGGTTCCTGGAGCTTGGCTTGGGATCTTCAAGGTTTGGGTTCCTGGAACTTCGCTTGAGATCTTCGAGGCTTGCGTTCCTGGAGCTTGGCTGGGGATCTTCGAGGCTTGGGTTCCTGGAGCTTGGCTTGGGATCTTCGAGGCTTGGGTTACTGGACCTTGGCCTGGGATCCTGGAGCTTGGCTTGGGATCTTCGAGGTTTGGGTTCCTGGAGCTTCGCTTGGGATCTTCGAGGCTTGGGTTCCTGGAGCTTGGTTTGGGATCTTCGAGGCTTGCGTTCCTGGAGCTTGGCTGGGGATCTTCGAGGCTTGGGTTCCTGGAGCTTGGCTTGGGATCTTCGAGGCTTTGGTTCCTGGAGCTTGGCTTGGGATCTTCGAGGCTTGGGTTCGCGGAGCTTGGCTTGGGATCTTCAAGGCTTGGGTTCCTGGAGCTTGGCTTGGGATCTTCGATACTTGGGTTCCTGGAGCTTGGCTTCGGATCTTTGAGGCCTGGGTTCCTGGAGCTTGGCTTGGGACCGTCAAGGCTTGGGTTCCTGGAGCTTGGCCTGGGATCTTCGAGGCTTGGGTTCCTGGAGCTTGGCTTCGGATTTTTGAGGCTTTGCTTCTTCCAGGCTTGGGTTCCTGGAGCTTGGCTTCGTATCTTCAAGGTTTGGGTTCCTGGAGCTTAGCTTGGGATCTTCGAGGCTTGGGTTCCTGGAGCTTGGTTTGGGATCTTCGAGGATTGCGTTCCTGGAGCTTGGCTGGGGATCTTCGAGGCTTGGGTTCCTGGAGCTTGGCTTGGGATCTTCAAGGCTTGGGTTCCTGGAGCTTGGCTTGGGATCCTGGAGCTTGGCCTGGGATCTTCGAGGCTTGGGTTCCTGGCTAGCTTGGCTTGGGATCTTCAAGGCTTGGGTTCCTGGAGCTTGTCTTGGGATCTTCGAGGCTTGGGTTCCTGGAGCTTGTCTTGGGATCTTCGAGGCTTGGGTTCCTGGAGCTTGGTTTGGGATCTTCGAGGATTGCGTTCCTGGAGCTTGGCTGGGGATCTTCGAGGCTTGGGTTCCTGGAGCTTGGCTTGGGATCTTCAAGGCTTGGGTTCCTGGAGCTTGGCTTGGGATCCTGGAGCTTGGCCTGGGGTCTTCGAGGCTTGGGTTCCTGGCTAGCTTGGCTTGGGATCTTCAAGGCTTGGGTTCCTGGAGCTTGTCTTGGGATCTTCGAGGCTTGGGTTCCTGGAGCTTGGCTTGAGATCGTCGATGCTTGAGATCCTGGAGCTTGGCTTGGGATCTTCGAGGCTTGGGTTCGTGGAGCTTGGCATGGGATCTTCGAGGCTTGGCATCCTGGAGCTTGGCTTGGGATCTTCGAGGCTTGGGTTCCTGGAGCTTGCCTTGGGATCTTCGATACTTGGGTTCCTGGAGCTTGGCTTGGGATCTTTGAGGCTTGGGTTCCTGGAGCTTGGGTTCCTGGAGCTTGGCTTGGGACCGTCAAGGCTTGGGTTCCTGGAGCTTGGCCTGGGATCTTCGAAGCTTGAGTTTTTGGAGCTTGGCTTGGGATCTTCGAGGCTTGAGTACCTGGAGCTTGGCTTGGGATCTTTGAGACTTGGGTTCCTGGAGCTTGGCTTGGGATCTTTGAGGCTTGGGTTCTTCCAGGCTTGGGTTCCTGGAGCTTGGCTTGGGATCTTCAAGGTTTGGGTTCCTGGAACTTCGCTTGAGATCTTCGAGGCTTGGGTTCCTGGAGCTTGGTTTGGGATCTTTGAGGCTTGCGTTCCTGGAGCTTGGCTGGGGATCTTCGAGGCTTGGGTTCCTGGAGCTTGGCTTGGGATCTTCGAGGTTTCGGTTCCTGGAGCTTCGCTTGGGATCTTCGAGGCTTGGGTTCCTGGAGCTTGGTTTGGGATCTTCGAGGCTTGCGTTCCTGGAGCTTGGCTGGGGATCTTCGAGGCTTGGGTTCCTGGAGCTTGGCTTGGGATCTTCGAGGCTTGGGTTCCTGGAGCTTGGCTTGGGATCCTGGAGCTTGGCTTGGGATCTTCGAGGCTTGGGTTCTTGCAGCTTGGCTTGGGATCTTCGAGGCTTGAGTACCTGGAGCTTGGCTTGGGATCTTTGAGACTTGGGTTCCTGGAGCTTGGCTTGGGATCTTTGACGCTTGGGTTCTTCCAGGCTTGGGTTCCTGGAGCTTGGCTTGGGATCTTCAAGGTTTGGGTTCCTGGAACTTTGCTTGAGATCTTCGAGGCTTGGGTACCTGGAGCTTGGTTTGGGATCTTCGAGGCTTGCGTTCCTGGAGCTTGGCTGGGGATCTTCGAGGCTTGGGTTCCTGGAGCTTGGCTTGGGATCTTCGAGGCTTGGGTTACTGGATCTTGGCTTGGGATCCTGGAGCTTGGCTTGGGATCTTCGAGGTTTGGGTTCCTGGAGCTTGGTTTGGGATCTTCGAGGCTTGCGTTCCTGGAGCTTGGCTGGGGATCTTCGAGGCTTGGGTTCCTGGAGCTTGGCTTGGGATCTTCGAGGCTTGGGTTCCTGGAGCTTGGCTTGGGATCCTGGAGCTTGGCTTGGGATCTTCGAGGCTTGGGTTCCTGGAGCTTGGTTTGGTATCTTCGAGGCTTGGGTTCCTGGAGCTTGGCTTGAGATCGTCGATGCTTGAGATCCTGGAGCTTGGCTTGGGATCTTCGAGGCTTGGGTTCGTGGAGCTTGGCATGGGATCTTCGAGGCTTGGCATCCTGGAGCTTGGCTTGGGATCTTCAAGGCTTGGGTTCGCGGAGCTTGGCTTGGGATCTTCAAGGCTTGGGTTCCTGGAGCTTGGCTTGGGATCTTCGATACTTGGGTTCCTGGAGCTTGGCTTCGGATCTTTGAGGCCTGGGTTCCTGGAGCTTGGCTTGGGACCGTCAAGGCTTGGGTTCCTGGCTAGCTTGGCTTGGGATCTTCAAGGCTTGGGTTCCTGGAGCTTGTCTTGGGATCTTCGAGGCTTGGGTTCCTGGAGCTTGGCTTGAGATCGTCGATGCTTGAGATCCTGGAGCTTGGCTTGGGATCTTCGAGGCTTGGGTTCGTGGAGCTTGGCATGGGATCTTCGAGGCTTGGGTTCCTGGAGCTTGCCTTGGGATCTTCGATACTTGGGTTCCTGGAGCTTGGCTTGGGATCTTTGAGGCTTGGGTTCCTGGAGCTTGGGTTCCTGGAGCTTGGCTTGGGACCGTCAAGGCTTGGGTTCCTGGAGCTTGGCCTGGGATCTTCGAAGCTTGAGTTTTTGGAGCTTGGCTTGGGATCTTCGAGTCTTGTGTTCCTGGAGCTTGGCTTGGGATTTTTGAGGCTTTGGTTCTTCCAGGCTTGGGTTCCTGGAGCTTGGCTTCGGATCTTCAAGGATTGGGTTCCTGGAGCTTAGCTTGGAATCTTCGAGGCTTGGGTTCCTGGAGCTTGTATTGGGATCTTCGAGGCTTGGGTTCCTGGAGCTTGGCCTGGGATCTTTGGGGCTTGGGTTCCTGGAGCTTGGCTTGGGATCTTCGAGGCTTGGGTTCGTGGAGCTTGGCTTGGTATCTTCGAGGCTTGGGTTCCTGGAGCTTGGCTTGGGATCTTCGAGGCGTGGGTTTGTGGAGCTTGGCTTGGAATCTTCGAGTCTTGGGTTCTTGGAGCTTGGCTTGGGATCTTCGAGGCTTGAGTACCTGGAGCTTGCCTTGGGATCTTTGAGACTTGGGTTCCTGGAGCTTGGCTTGGGATCTTTGAGGCTTGGGTTCTTCCAGGCTTGGGTTCCTGGAGCTTGGCTTGGGATCTTCAAGGTTTGGGTTCCTGGAACTTCGCTTGAGATCTTCGAGGCTTGCGTTCCTGGAGCTTGGCTGGGGATCTTCGAGGCTTGGGTTCCTGGAGCTTGGCTTGGGATCTTCGAGGCTTGGGTTACTGGACCTTGGCCTGGGATCCTGGAGCTTGGCTTGGGATCTTCGAGGTTTGGGTTCCTGGAGCTTCGCTTGGGATCTTCGAGGCTTGGGTTCCTGGAGCTTGGTTTGGGATCTTCGAGGCTTGCGTTCCTGGAGCTTGGCTGGGGATCTTCGAGGCTTGGGTTCCTGGAGCTTGGCTTGGGATCTTCGAGGCTTTGGTTCCTGGAGCTTGGCTTGGGATCCTGGAGCTTGGCTTGGGATCTTCGAGGCTTGGGTTCCTGGAGCTTGCCTTGGGATCTTCGATACTTGGGTTCCTGGAGCTTGGCTTGGGATCTTTGAGGCTTGGGTTCCTGGAGCTTGGGTTCCTGGAGCTTGGCTTGGGACCGTCAAGGCTTGGGTTCCTGGAGCTTGGCCTGGGATCTTCGAAGCTTGAGTTTTTGGAGCTTGGCTTGGGATCTTCGAGGCTTGAGTACCTGGAGCTTGGCTTGGGATCTTTGAGACTTGGGTTCATGGAGCTTGGCTTGGGATCTTTGAGGCTTGGGTTCTTCCAGGCTTGGGTTCCTGGAGCTTGGCTTGGGATCTTCAAGGTTTGGGTTCCTGGAACTTCGCTTGAGATCTTCGAGGCTTGGGTTCCTGGAGCTTGGTTTGGGATCTTCGAGGCTTGCGTTCCTGGAGCTTGGCTGCGGACCGTCAAGGCTTGGGTTCCTGGAGCTTGGCCTGGGATCTTCAAGGCTTGGGTTCGTGGAGCTTGGCTTGGGATCTTCGAGGCTTGGGTTCCTGGAGCTTGGCTTGGGATCTTCGATACTTGGGTTCCTGGAGCTTGGCTTGGGATCTTTGAGGCTTGGGTTCCTGGAGCTTGGCTTGGGACCGTCAAGGCTTGGGTTCCTGGAGCTTGGCCTGGGATCTTCGAAGCTTGAGTTTCCGGAGCTTGGCTTGGGATCTTCGAGGCTTGGCTTCGGATTTTTGAGGCTTTGCTTCTTCCAGGCTTGGGTTCCTGGAGCTTGGCTTCGGATCTTCAAGGTTTGGGTTCCTGAAGCTTAGCTTGGGTTCTTCGAGGCTTGGGTTCCTGGAGCTTGGCTTGGTATCTTCGAGGCTTGGGTTCCTGGAGCTTGGCCTGGGATCTTCGAGGCTTGGGTTCCTGGAGCTTGGCTTGGGATCTTCGAGGCTTGGGTTCCTGGAGCTTGGCTTGGGATCTTCGAGGCGTGGGTTTGTGGAGCTTGGCTTGGGATCTTCGACGCTTGGGTTCTTGGAGCTTGGCTTGGGATCTTCGAGGGTTGAGTACCTGGTGCTTGGCTTGGGATCTTTGAGACTTGGGTTCCTGGAGCTTGGCTTGGGACCGTCAAGGCTTGGGTTCCTGGAGCTTGGCTTGGGATCTTTGAGGCTTGAGTTCCTGGAGCTTGGCTTGGGATCTTTGAGGCTTGGATTCTTCTAGCCTTGGTTTCCTGGAGCTTGGCTTGGGATCTACAAGGTTTGGGTTCCTGGAGCTTGGCTTGGGATCTTCGAGGCTTGGGTTCCTGGAGCTTGCCTTCGGAACTTCGAGGCTTGGGTTCCTGGAACTTGGCTTGGGATCTTCGATGCTTGGGTTCCTGGAGCTTGGCTTGGGATCTTTGAGACTTGGGTTCCTGGAGCTTGGCTTGGGACCGTCAAGGCTTGGGTTCCTGGAGCTTGGCTTGGGATCTTCGAGGCTTGTGTTCCTGGAGCTTGGCTTGGGATCTCCGAGACTTGGGTTCCTGGAGCTTAGCTTGGGATCTTTGAGGCTTGAGTTCCTGGAGCTTGGCTTGGGATCTTCGAGGCTTGGGTTCGCGGAGCTTGGCTTGGGATCTTCAAGGCTTGGGTTCCTGGAGCTTGGCTTGGGATCTTCGATACTTGGGTTCCTGGAGCTTGGCTTCGGATCTTTGAGGCCTGGGTTCCTGGAGCTTGGCTTGGGACCGTCAAGGCTTGGGTTCCTGGAGCTTGGCCTGGGATCTTCGAGGCTTGGGTTCCTGGAGCTTGGCTTCGGATTTTTGAGGCTTTGCTTCTTCCAGGCTTGGGTTCCTGGAGCTTGGCTTCGTATCTTCAAGGTTTGGGTTCCTGGAGCTTAGCTTGGGATCTTCGAGGCTTGGGTTCCTGGAGCTTGGTTTGGGATCTTCGAGGATTGCGTTCCTGGAGCTTGGCTGGGGATCTTCGAGGCTTGGGTTCCTGGAGCTTGGCTTGGGATCTTCAAGGCTTGGGTTCCTGGAGCTTGGCTTGGGATCCTGGAGCTTGGCCTGGGATCTTCGAGGCTTGGGTTCCTGGCTAGCTTGGCTTGGGATCTTCAAGGCTTGGGTTCCTGGAGCTTGTCTTGGGATCTTCGAGGCTTGGGTTCCTGGAGCTTGGCTTGAGATCGTCGATGCTTGAGATCCTGGAGCTTGGCTTGGGATCTTCGAGGCTAGGGTTCGTGGAGCTTGGCATGGGATCTTCGAGGCTTGGCATCCTGGAGCTTGGCTTGGGATCTTCGAGGCTTGGGTTCCTGGAGCTTGCCTTGGGATCTTCGATACTTGGGTTCCTGGAGCTTGGCTTGGGATCTTTGAGGCTTGGGTTCCTGGAGCTTGGCTTGGGACCGTCAAGGCTTGGGTTCCTGGAGCTTGGCCTGGGATCTTCGAAGCTTGAGTTTTTGGAGCTTGGCTTGGGATCTTCGAGGCTTGAGTACCTGGAGCTTGGCTTGGGATCTTTGAGACTTGGGTTCCTGAAGCTTGGCTTGGGATCTTTGAGGCTTGGGTTCTTCCAGGCTTGGGTTCCTGGAGCTTGGCTTGGGATCTTCAAGGTTTGGGTTCCTGGAACTTCGCTTGAGATCTTCGAGGCTTGGGTTCCTGGAGCTTGGTTTGGGATCTTCGAGGCTTGCGTTCCTGGAGCTTGGCTGGGGATCTTCGAGGCTTGGGTTCCTGGAGCTTGGCTTGGGATCTTCGAGGTTTGGGTTCCTGGAGCTTGGTTTGGGATCTTCGAGGCTTGCGTTCCTGGAGCTTGGCTGGGGATCTTCGAGGCTTGGGTTCCTGGAGCTTGGCTTGGGATCTTCGAGGCTTGGGTTCCTGGAGCTTGGCTTGGGATCCTGGAGCTTGGCTTGGGATCTTCGAGGCTTGGGTTCTTGCAGCTTGGCTTGGGATCTTCGAGGCTTGAGTACCTGGAGCTTGGCTTGGGATCTTTGAGACTTGGGTTCCTGGAGCTTGGCTTGGGATCTTTGACGCTTGGGTTCTTCCAGGCTTGGGTTCCTGGAGCTTGGCTTGGGATCTTCAAGGTTTGGGTTCCTGGAACTTTGCTTGAGATCTTCGAGGCTTGGGTACCTGGAGCTTGGTTTGGGATCTTCGAGGCTTGCGTTCCTGGAGCCTGGCTGGGGATCTTCGAGGCTTGGGTTCCTGGAGCTTGGCTTGGGATCTTCGAGGCTTGGGTTACTGGATCTTGGCTTGGGATCCTGGAGCTTGGCTTGGGATCTTCGAGGTTTGGGTTCCTGGAGCTTGGTTTGGGATCTTCGAGGCTTGCGTTCCTGGAGCTTGGCTGGGGATCTTCGAGGCTTGGGTTCCTGGAGCTTGGCTTGGGATCTTCGAGGCTTGGGTTCCTGGAGCTTGGCTTGGGATCCTGGAGCTTGGCTTGAGATCTTCGAGGCTTGGGTTCCTGGAGCTTGGTTTGGGATCTTCGAGGCTTGGGTTCCTGGAGTTTGGCTTGAGATCGTCGATGCTTGAGATCCTGGAGCTTGGCTTGGGATCTTCGAGGCTTGGGTTCGTGGAGCTTGGCATGGGATCTTCGAGGCTTGGCATCCTGGAGCTTGGCTTGGGATCTTCAAGGCTTGGGTTCGCGGAGCTTGGCTTGGGATCTTCAAGGCTTGGGTTCCTGGAGCTTGGCTTGGGATCTTCGATACTTGGGTTCCTGGAGCTTGGCTTCGGATCTTTGAGGCCTGGGTTCCTGGAGCTTGGCTTGGGACCGTCAAGGCTTGGGTTCCTGGAGCTTGGCCTGGGATCTTCGAAGCTTGAGTTTCCGGAGCTTGGCTTGGGATCTTCGAGGCTTGGGTTCCTGGAGCTTGGCTTTGGATTTTTGAGGCTTTGCTTCTTCCAGGCTTGGGTTCCTGGAGCTTGGCTTCGTATCTTCAAGGTTTGGGTTCCTGGAGCTTAGCTTGGGATCTTCGAGGCTTGGGTTCCTGGAGCTTGGTTTGGGATCTTCGAGGATTGCGTTCCTGGAGCTTGGATGGGGATCTTCGAGGCTTGGGTTCCTGGAGCTTGGCTTGGGATCTTCAAGGCTTGGGTTCCTGGAGCTTGGCTTGGGATCCTGGAGCTTGGCCTGGGATCTTCGAGGCTTGGGTTCCTGGCTAGCTTGGCTTGGGATCTTCAAGGCTTGGGTTCCTGGAGCTTGTCTTGGGATCTTCGAGGCTTGGGTTCCTGGATCTTGGCTTGAGATCGTCGATGCTTGAGATCCTGGAGCTTGGCTTGGGATCTTCGAGGCTTGGGTTCGTGGAGCTTGGCATGGGATCTTCGAGGCTTGGGTTCCTGGAGCTGGCCTTGGGATCTTCGATACTTGGGTTCCTGGAGCTTGGCTTGGGATCTTTGAGGCTTGGGTTCCTGGAGCTTGGGTTCCTGGAGCTTGGCTTGGGACCGTCAAGGCTTGGGTTCCTGGAGCTTGGCCTGGGATCTTCGAAGCTTGAGTTTTTGGAGCTTGGCTTGGGATCTTCGAGTCTTGTGTTCCTGGAGCTTGGCTTGGGATTTTTGAGGCCTTGGTTCTTCCAGGCTTGGGTTCCTGGAGCTTGGCTTCGGATCTTCAAGGATTGGGTTCCTGGAGCTTAGCTTGGAATCTTCGAGGCTTGGGTCCCTGGAGCTTGTATTGGGATCTTCGAGGCTTGGGTTCCTGGAGCTTGGCCTGGGATCTTTGGGGCTTGGGTTCCTGGAGCTTGGCTTGGGATCTTCGAGGCTTGGGTTCGTGGAGCTTGGCTTGGTATCTTCGAGGCTTGGGTTCCTGGAGCTTGGCTTGGGATCTTCGAGGCGTGGGTTTGTGGAGCTTGGCTTGGAATCTTCGAGTCTTGGGTTCTTGGAGCTTGGCTTGGGATCTTCGAGGCTTGAGTACCTGGAGCTTGCCTTGGGATCTTTGAGACTTGGGTTCCTGGAGCTTGGCTTGGGATCTTTGAGGCTCGGGTTCTTCCAGGCTTGGGTTCCTGGAGCATGGCTTGGGATCTTCAAGGTTTGGGTTCCTGGAACTTCGCTTGAGATCTTCGAGGCTTGCGTTCCTGGAGCTTGGCTGGGGATCTTCGAGGCTTGGGTTCCTGGAGCTTGGCTTGGGATCTTCGAGGCTTGGGTTACTGGATCTTGGCCTGGGATCCTGGAGCTTGGCTTGGGATCTTCGAGGTTTGGGTTCCTGGAGCTTCGCTTGGGATCTTCGAGGCTTGGGTTCCTGGAGCTTGGTTTGGGATCTTCGAGGCTTGCGTTCCTGGAGCTTGGCTGGGGATCTTCGAGGCTTGGGTTCCTGGAGCTTGGCTTGGGATCTTCGAGGCTTTGGTTCCTGGAGCTTGGCTTGGGATCCTGGAGCTTGGCTTGGGATCTTCGAGGCTTGGGTTCCTGGAGCTTGGTTTGGGATCTTCGAGGCTTGGGTTCCTGGAGCTTGGCTTGAGATCGTCGATGCTTGAGATCCTGGAGCTTGGCTTGGGATCTTCGAGGCTTGGGTTCGTGGAGCTTGGCATGGGATCTTCGAGGCTTGGCATCCTGGAGCTTGGCTTGGGATCTTCAAGGCTTGGGTTCGTGGAGCTTGGCTTGGGATCTTCGAGGCTTGGGTTCCTGGAGCTTGGCTTGGGATCTTCGATACTTGGGTTCCTGGAGCTTGGCTTGGGATCTTTGAGGCTTGGGTTCCTGGAGCTTGGCTTGGGACCGTCAAGGCTTGGGTTCCTGGAGCTTGGCCTGGGATCTTCGAAGCTTGAGTTTCCGGAGCTTGGCTTGGGATCTTCGAGGCTTGGCTTCGGATTTTTGAGGCTTTGCTTCTTCCAGGCTTGGGTTCCTGGAGCTTGGCTTCGGATCTTCAAGGTTTGGGTTCCTGAAGCTTAGCTTGGGTTCTTCGAGGCTTGGGTTCCTGGAGCTTGGCTTGGTATCTTCGAGGCTTGGGTTCCTGGAGCTTGGCCTGGGATCTTCGAGGCTTGGGTTCCTGGAGCTTGGCTTGGGATCTTCGAGGCTTGGGTTCCTGGAGCTTGGCTTGGGATCTTCGAGGCGTGGGTTTGTGGAGCTTGGCTTGGGATCTTCGAGGCTTGGGTTCTTGGAGCTTGGCTTGGGATCTTCGAGGGTTGAGTACCTGGTGCTTGGCTTGGGATCTTTGAGACTTGGGTTCCTGGAGCTTGGCTTGGGACCGTCAAGGCTTGGGTTCCTGGAGCTTGGCTTGGGATCTTTGAGGCTTGAGTTCCTGGAGCTTGGCTTGGGATCTTTGAGGCTTGGGTTCTTCTAGCCTTGGTTTCCTGGAGCTTGGCTTGGGATCTACAAGGTTTGGGTTCCTGGAGCTTGGCTTGGGATCTTCGAGGCTTGGGTTCCTGGAGCTTGCCTTCGGAACTTCGAGGCTTGGGTTCCTGGAGCTTGGCTTGGGATCTTCGATGCTTGGGTTCCTGGAGCTTGGCTTGGGATCTTTGAGACATGGGTTCCTGGAGCTTGGCTTGGGACCGTCAAGGCTTGGGTTCCTGGAGCTTGGCTTGGGATCTTCGAGGCTTGTGTTCCTGGAGCTTGGCTTGGGATCTCCGAGACTTGGGTTCCTGGAGCTTAGCTTGAGTTCCTGGAGCTTGGCTTGGGATCTTCGAGGCTTGGGTTCGCGGAGCTTGGCTTGGGATCTTCAAGGCTTGGGTTCCTAGAGCTTGGCTTGGGATCTTCGATACTTGGGTTCCTGGAGCTTGGCTTCGGATCTTTGAGGCCTGGGTTCCTGGAGCTTGGCTTGGGACCGTCAAGGCTTGGGTTCCTGGAGCTTGGCCTGGGATCTTCGAAGCTTGAGTTTCCGGAGCTTGGCTTGGGATCTTCGAGGCTTGGGTTCCTGGAGCTTGGCTTCGGATTTTTGAGGCTTTGCTTCTTCCAGGCTTGGGTTCCTGGAGCTTGGCTTCGTATCTTCAAGGTTTGGGTTCCTGGAGCTTAGCTTGGGATCTTCGAGGCTTGTGTTCCTGGAGCTTGGTTTGGGATCTTCGAGGATTGCGTTCCTGGAGCTTGGCTGGGGATCTTCAAGGCTTGGGTTCCTGGAGCTTGGCTTGGGATCCTGGAGCTTGGCCTGGGATCTTCGAGGCTTGGGTTCCTGGCTAGCTTGGCTTGGGATCTTCAAGGCTTGGGTTCCTGGAGCTTGTCTTGGGATCTTCGAGGCTTGGGTTCCTGGAGCTTGGCTTGAGATCGTCGATGCTTGAGATCCTGGAGCTTGGCTTGGGATCTTCGAGGCTTGGGTTCGTGGAGCTTGGCATGGGATCTTCGAGGCTTGGCATCCTGGAGCTTGGCTTGGGATCTTCGAGGCTTGGGTTCCTGGAGCTTGCCTTGGGATCTTCGATACTTGGGTTCCTGGAGCTTGGCTTGGGATCTTTGAGGCTTGGGTTCCTAGAGCTTGGGTTCCTGGAGCTTGGCTTGGGACCGTCAAGGCTTGGGTTCCTGGAGCTTGGCCTGGGATCTTCGAAGCTTGAGTTTTTGGAGCTTGGCTTGGGATCTTCGAGTCTTGTGTTCCTGGAGCTTGGCTTGGGATTTTTGAGGCTTTGGTTCTTCCAGGCTTGGGTTCCTGGAGCTTCGCTTCGGATCTTCAAGGATTGGGTTCCTGGAGCTTAGCTTGGAATCTTCGAGGCTTGGGTTCCTGGAGCTTGTATTGGGATCTTCGAGGCTTGGGTTCCTGGAGCTTGGCCTGGGATCTTTGGGGCTTGGGTTCCTGGAGCTTGGCTTGGGATCTTCGAGGCTTGGGTTCGTGGAGCTTGGCTTGGTATCTTCGAGGCTTGGGTTCCTGGAGCTTGGCTTGGGATCTTCGAGGCGTGGGTTTGTGGAGCTTGGCTTGGAATCTTCGAGTCTTGGGTTCTTGGAGCTTGGCTTGGGATCTTCGAGGCTTGAGTACCTGGAGCTTGCCTTGGGATCTTTGAGACTTGGGTTCCTGGAGCTTGGCTTGGGATCTTTGAGGCTTGGGTTCTTCCAGGCTTGGGTTCCCGGAGCTTGGCTTGGGATCTTCAAGGTTTGGGTTCCTGGAACTTCGCTTGAGATCTTCGAGGCTTGCGTTCCTGGAGCTTGGCTGGGGATCTTCGAGGCTTGGGTTCCTGGAGCTTGGTTTGGGATCTTCGAGGATTGCGTTCCTGGAGCTTGGCTGGGGATCTTCGAGGCTTGGGTTCCTGGAGCTTGGCTTGGGATCTTCAAGGCTTGGGTTCCTGGAGCTTGGCTTGGGATCCTGGAGCTTGGCCTGGGATCTTCGAGGCTTGGGTTCCTGGCTAGCTTGGCTTGGGATCTTCAAGGCTTGGGTTCCTGGAGCTTGTCTTGGGATCTTCGAGGCTTGGGTTCCTGGAGCTTGGCTTGAGATCGTCGATGCTTGAGATCCTGGAGCTTGGCTTGGGATCTTCGAGGCTTGGGTTCGTGGAGCTTGGCATGGGATCTTCGAGGCTTGGGTTCCTGGAGCTTGCCTTGGGATCTTCGATACTTGGGTTCCTGGAGCTTGGCTTGGGATCTTTGAGGCTTGGGTTCCTGGAGCTTGGGTTCCTGGAGCTTGGCTTGGGACCGTCAAGGCTTGGGTTCCTGGAGCTTGGCCTGGGATCTTCGAAGCTTGAGTTTTTGGAGCTTGGCTTGGGATCTTCGAGTCTTGTGTTCCTGGAGCTTGGCTTGGGATTTCTGAGGCTTTGGTTCTTCCAGGCTTGGGTTCCTGGAGCTTGGCTTCGGATCTTCAAGGATTGGGTTCCTGGAGCTTAGCTTGGAATCATCGAGGCTTGGGTTCCTGGAGCTTGTATTGGGATCTTCGAGGCTTGGGTTCCTGGAGCTTGGCCTGGGATCTTTGGGGCTTGGGTTCCTGGAGCTTGGCTTGGGATCTTCGAGGCTTGGGTTCGTGGAGCTTGGCTTGGTATCTTCGAGGCTTGGGTTCCTGGAGCTTGGCTTGGGATCTTCGAGGCGTGGGTTTGTGGAGCTTGGCTTGGAATCTTCGAGTCTTGGGTTCTTGGAGCTTGGCTTGGGATCTTCGAGGCTTGAGTACCTGGAGCTTGCCTTGGGATCTTTGAGACTTGGGTTCCTGGAGCTTGGCTTGGGATCTTTGAGGCTTGGGTTCTTCCAGGCTTGGGTTCCTGGAGCTTGGCTTGGGATCTTCAAGGTTTGGGTTCCTGGAACTTCGCTTGAGATCTTCGAGGCTTGCGTTCCTGGAGCTTGGCTGGGGATCTTCGAGGCTTGGGTTCCTGGAGCTTGGCTTGTGATCTTCGAGGCTTGGGTTACTGGATCTTGGCCTGGGATCCTGGAGCTTGGCTTGGGATCTTCGAGGTTTGGGTTCCTGGAGCTTCGCTTGGGATCTTCGAGGCTTGGGTTCCTGGAGCTTGGTTTGGGATCTTCGAGGCTTGCGTTCCTGGAGCTTGGCTGGGGATCTTCGAGGCTTGGGTTCCTGGAGCTTGGCTTGGGATCTTCGAGGCTTTGGTTCCTGGAGCTTGGCTTGGGATCCTGGAGCTTGGCTTGGGATCTTCGAGGCTTGGGTTCCTGGAGCTTGGTTTGGGATCTTCGAGGCTTGGGTTCCTGGAGCTTGGCTTGAGATCGTCGATGCTTGAGATCCTGGAGCTTGGCTTGGGATCTTCGAGGCTTGGGTTCGTGGAGCTTGGCATGGGATCTTCGAGGCTTGGCATCCTGGAGCTTGGCTTGGGATCTTCAAGGCTTGGGTTCGTGGAGCTTGGCTTGGGATCTTCGAGGCTTGGGTTCCTGGAGCTTGGCTTGGGATCTTCGATACTTGGGTTCCTGGAGCTTGGCTTGGGATCTTTGAGGCTTGGGTTCCTGGAGCTTGGCTTGGGACCGTCAAGGCTTGGGTTCCTGGAGCTTGGCCTGGGATCTTCGAAGCTTGAGTTTCCGGAGCTTGGCTTGGGATCTTCGAGGCTTGGCTTCGGATTTTTGAGGCTTTGCTTCTTCCAGGCTTGGGTTCCTGGAGCTTGGCTTCGGATCTTCAAGGTTTGGGTTCCTGAAGCTTAGCTTGGGTTCTTCGAGGCTTGGGTTCCTGGAGCTTGGCTTGGTATCTTCGAGGCTTGGGTTCCTGGAGCTTGGCCTGGGATCTTCGAGGCTTGGGTTCCTGGAGCTTGGCTTGGGATCTTCGAGGCTTGGGTTCCTGGAGCTTGGCTTGGGATCTTCGAGGCATGGGTTTGTGGAGCTTGGCTTGGGATCTTCGAGGCTTGGGTTCTTGGAGCTTGGCTTGGGATCTTCGAGGGTTGAGTACCTGGTGCTTGGCTTGGGATCTTTGAGACTTGGGTTCCTGGAGCTTGGCTTGGGACCGTCAAGGCTTGGGTTCCTGGAGCTTGGCTTGGGATCTTTGAGGCTTGGGTTCTTCCAGGCTTGGGTTCCTGGAGCTTGGCTTGGGATCTTCAAGGTTTGGGTTCCTGGAACTTCGCTTGAGATCTTCGAGGCTTGCGTTCCTGGAGCTTGGCTGGGGATCTTCGAGGCTTGGGTTCCTGGAGCTTGGCTTGGGATCTTCGAGGCTTGGGTTACTGGATCTTGGCCTGGGATCCTGGAGCTTGGCTTGGGATCTTCGAGGTTTGGGTTCCTGGAGCTTCGCTTGGGATCTTCGAGGCTTGGGTTCCTGGAGCTTGGCTTGAGATCGTCGATGCTTGAGATCCTGGAGCTTGGCTTGGGATCTTCGAGGCTTGGGTTCGTGGAGCTTGGCATGGGATCTTCGAGGCTTGGCATCCTGGAGCTTGGCTTGGGATCTTCAAGGCTTGGGTTCGTGGAGCTTGGCTTGGGATCTTCGAGGCTTGGGTTCCTGGAGCTTGGCTTGGGATCTTCGATACTTGGGTTCCTGGAGCTTGGCTTGGGATCTTTGAGGCTTGGGTTCCTGGAGCTTGGCTTGGGACCGTCAAGGCTTGGGTTCCTGGAGCTTGGCCTGGGATCTTCGAAGCTTGAGTTTCCGGAGCTTGGCTTGGGATCTTCGAGGCTTGGCTTCGGATTTTTGAGGCTTTGCTTCTTCCAGGCTTGGGTTCCTGGAGCTTGGCTTCGGATCTTCAAGGTTTGGGTTCCTGAAGCTTAGCTTGGGTTCTTCGAGGCTTGGGTTCCTGGAGCTTGGCTTGGTATCTTCGAGGCTTGGGTTCCTGGAGCTTGGCCTGGGATCTTCGAGGCTTGGGTTCCTGGAGCTTGGCTTGGGATCTTCGAGGCTTGGGTTCCTGGAGCTTGGCTTGGGATCTTCGAGGCGTGGGTTTATGGAGCTTGGCTTGGGATCTTCGAGGCTTGGGTTCTTGGAGCATGGCTTGGGATCTTCGAGGGTTGAGTACCTGGTGCTTGGCTTGGGATCTTTGAGACTTGGGTTCCTGGAGCTTGGCTTGGGACCGTCAAGGCTTGGGTTCCTGGAGCTTGGCTTGGGATCTTTGAGGCTTGAGTTCCTGGAGCTTGGCTTGGGATCGTTGAGGCTTGGGTTCTTCTAGCCTTGGTTTCCTGGAGCTTGGCTTGGGATCTACAAGGTCTGGGTTCCTGGAGCTTGGCTTGGGATCTTCGAGGCTTGGGTTCCTGGAGCTTGCCTTCGGAACTTCGAGGCTTGGGTTCCTGGAGCTTGGCTTGGGATCTTCGATGCTTGGGTTCCTGGAGCTTGGCTTGGGATCTTTGAGACATGGGTTCCTGGAGCTTGGCTTGGGACCGTCAAGGCTTGGGTTCCTGGAGCTTGGCTTGGGATCTTCGAGGCTTGTGTTCCTGGAGCTTGGCTTGGGATCTCCGAGACTTGGGTTCCTGGAGCTTAGCTTGAGTTCCTGGAGCTTGGCTTGGGATCTTCGAGGCTTGGGTTCGCGGAGCTTGGCTTGGGATCTTCAAGGCTTGGGTTCCTAGAGCTTGGCTTGGGATCTTCGATACTTGGGTTCCTGGAGCTTGGCTTCGGATCTTTGAGGCCTGGGTTCCTGGAGCTTGGCTTGGGACCGTCAAGGCTTGGGTTCCTGGAGCTTGGCCTGGGATCTTCGAAGCTTGAGTTTCCGGAGCTTGGCTTGGGATCTTCGAGGCTTTCGTTCCTGGAGCTTGGCTTCGGATTTTTGAGGCTTTGCTTCTTCCAGGCTTGGGTTCCTGGAGCTTGGCTTCGTATCTTCAAGGTTTGGGTTCCTGGAGCTTAGCTTGGGATCTTCGAGGCTTGTGTTCCTGGAGCTTGGTTTGGGATCTTCGAGGATTGCGTTCCTGGAGCTTGGCTGGGGATCTTCGAGGCTTGGGTTCCTGGAGCTTGGCTTGGGATCTTCAAGGCTTGGGTTCCTGGAGCTTGGCTTGGGATCCTGGAGCTTGGCCTGGGATCTTCGAGGCTTGGGTTCCTGGCTAGCTTGGCTTGGGATCTTCAAGGCTTGGGTTCCTGGAGCTTGTCTTGGGATCTTCGAGGCTTGGGTTCCTGGAGCTTGGCTTGAGATCGTCGATGCTTGAGATCCTGGAGCTTGGCTTGGGATCTTCGAGGCTTGGGTTCGTGCAGCTTGGCATGGGATCTTCGAGGCTTGGCATCCTGGAGCTTGGCTTGGGATCTTCGAGGCTTGGGTTCCTGGAGCTTGCCTTGGGATCTTCGATACTTGGGTTCCTGGAGCTTGGCTTGGGATCTTTGAGGCTTGGGTTCCTAGAGCTTGGGTTCCTGGAGCTTGGCTTCGTATCTTCAAGGTTTGGGTTCCTGGAGCTTAGCTTGGGATCTTCGAGGCTTGTGTTCCTGGAGCTTGGTTTGGGATCTTCGAGGATTGCGTTCCTGGAGCTTGGCTGGGGATCTTCGAGGCTTGGGTTCCTGGAGCTTGGCTTGGGATCTTCAAGGCTTGGGTTCCTGGAGCTTGGCTTGGGATCCTGGAGCTTGGCCTGGGATCTTCGAGGCTTGGGTTCCTGGCTAGCTTGGCTTGGGATCTTCAAGGCTTGGGTTCCTGGAGCTTGTCTTGGGATCTTCGAGGCTTGGGTTCCTGGAGCTTGGCTTGAGATCGTCGATGCTTGAGATCCTGGAGCTTGGCTTGGGATCTTCGAGGCTTGGGTTCGTGGAGCTTGGCATGGGATCTTCGAGGCTTGGCATCCTGGAGCTTGGCTTGGGATCTTCGAGGCTTGGGTTCCTGGAGCTTGCCTTGGGATCTTCGATACTTGGGTTCCTGGAGCTTGGCTTGGGATCTTTGAGGCTTGGGTTCCTAGAGCTTGGGTTCCTGGAGCTTGGCTTGGGACCGTCAAGGCTTGGGTTCCTGGAGCTTGGCCTGGGATCTTCGAAGCTTGAGTTTTTGGAGCTTGGCTTGGGATCTTCGAGTCTTGTGTTCCTGGAGCTTGGCTTGGGATTTTTGAGGCTTTGGTTCTTCCAGGCTTGGGTTCCTGGAGCTTGGCTTCGGATCTTCAAGGATTGGGTTCCTGGAGCTTAGCTTGGAATCTTCGAGGCTTGGGTTCCTGGAGCTTGTATTGGGATCTTCGAGGCTTGGGTTCCTGGAGCTTGGCCTGGGATCTTTGGGGCTTGGGTTCCTGGAGCTTGGCTTGGGATCTTCGAGGCTTGGGTTCGTGGAGCTTGGCTTGGTATCTTCGAGGCTTGGGTTCCTGGAGCTTGGCTTGGGATCTTCGAGGCGTGGGTTTGTGGAGCTTGGCTTGGAATCTTCGAGTCTTGGGTTCTTGGAGCTTGGCTTGGGATCTTCGAGGCTTGAGTACCTGGAGCTTGCCTTGGGATCTTTGAGACTTGGGTTCCTGGAGCTTGGCTTGGGATCTTTGAGGCTTGGGTTCTTCCAGGCTTGGGTTCCTGGAGCTTGGCTTGGGATCTTCAAGGTTTGGGTTCCTGGAACTTCGCTTGAGATCTTCGAGGCTTGCGTTCCTGGAGCTTGGCTGGGGATCTTCGAGGCTTGGGTTCCTGGAGCTTGGCTTGGGATCTTCGAGGCTTGGGTTACTGGATCTTGGCCTGGGATCCTGGAGCTTGGCTTGGGATCTTCGAGGTTTGGGTTCCTGGAGCTTCGCTTGGGATCTTCGAGGCTTGGGTTCCTGGAGCTTGGTTTGGGATCTTCGAGGCTTGCGTTCCTGGAGCTTGGCTGGGGATCTTCGAGGCTTGGGTTCCTGGAGCTTGGCTTGGGATCTTCGAGGCTTTGGTTCCTGGAGCTTGGCTTGGGATCCTGGAGCTTGGCTTGGGATCTTCGAGGCTTGGGTTCCTGGAGCTTGGTTTGGGATCTTCGAGGCTTGGGTTCCTGGAGCTTGGCTTGAGATCGTCGATGCTTGAGATCCTGGAGCTTGGCTTGGGATCTTCGAGGCTTGGGTTCGTGGAGCTTGGCATGGGATCTTCGAGGCTTGGCATCCTGGAGCTTGGCTTGGGATCTTCAAGGCTTGGGTTCCTGAAGCTTAGCTTGGGTTCTTCGAGGCTTGGGTTCCTGGAGCTTGGCTTGGTATCTTCGAGGCTTGGGTTCCTGGAGCTTGGCCTGGGATCTTCGAGGCTTGGGTTCCTGGAGCTTGGCTTGGGATCTTCGAGGCTTGGGTTTGTGGAGCTTGGCTTGGGATCTTCGAGGCTTGGGTTCTTGGAGCTTGGCTTGGGATCTTCGAGGCTTGGCTTCGGATTTTTGAGGCTTTGCTTCTTCCAGGCTTGGGTTCCTGGAGCTTGGCTTCGGATCTTCAAGGTTTGGGTTCCTGAAGCTTAGCTTGGGTTCTTCGAGGCTTGTGTTCCTGGAGCTTGGCTTGGTATCTTCGAGGCTTGGGTTCCTGGAGCTTGGCCTGGGATCTTCGAGGCTTGGGTTCCTGGAGCTTGGCTTGGGATCTTCGAGGCTTGGGTTCCTGGAGCTTGGCTTGGGATCTTCGAGGCGTGGGTTTGTGGAGCTTGGCTTGGGATCTTCGAGGCTTGGGTTCTTGGAGCTTGGCTTGGGATCTTCGAGGGTTGAGTACCTGGTGCTTGGCTTGGGATCTTTGAGACTTGGGTTCCTGGAGCTTGGCTTGGGACCGTCAGGGCTTGGGTTCCTGGAGCTTGGCTTGGGATCTTTGAGGCTTGAGTTCCTGGAGCTTGGCTTGGGATCTTTGAGGCTTGGGTTCTTCTAGCCTTGGTTTCCTGGAGCTTGGCTTGGGATCTACAAGGTTTTGGTTCCTGGAGCTTGGCTTGGGATCTTCGAGGCTTGGGTTCCTGGAGCTTGCCTTCGGAACTTCGAGGCTTGGGTTCCTGGAGCTTGGCTTGGGATCTTCGATGCTTGGGTTCCTGGAGCTTGCCTTCGGAACTTCGAGGCTTGGGTTCCTGGAGCTTGGCTTGGGATCTTCGATGCTTGGGTTCCTGGAGCTTGGCTTGGGATCTTTGAGACTTGGGTTCCTGGAGCTTGGCTTGGGACCGTCAAGGCTTGGGTTCCTGGAGCTTGGCTTGGGATCTTCGAGGCTTGTGTTCCTGGAGCTTGGCTTGGGATCTCCGAGACTTGGGTTCCTGGAGCTTAGCTTGGGATCTTTGAGGCTTGAGTTCCTGGAGCTTGGCTTGGGATCTTCGAGGCTTGGGATCCTGGAGCTTGGCTTGGGATCTTCGAGGCTTGGGTTCGTGGAGCTTGGCTTGGGATCTTCGAGGCTTGGGTACCTGGAGCTTGCCTTGGGATCTTCGAGACTTGGGTTCCTGGAGCTTGGCTTGGGATCTTTGAGGCTTGTGTTCCTGGAGCTTGGCTTCGGACCATGAAGCCTTGGGTTCCTGGAGCTTGGCTTGGGATCTTCGAGGCTTGGGTTCCAGGACCTTGGCTTGGCTTGGGATCTTCGAAGCTTGGGTTCCTGGAGCTTGGCTTGGGATCTTTGAGGCTTGGGTTCTTGCAGGCTTGGGTTCCTGGAGCTTGGCTTGGGATCTTCGAGGTTTGGGTTCCTGGAGCTTCGCTTGGGATCTTCGAGGCTTGGGTTCCTGGAGATTGGTTTGGGATCTTCGAGGCTTGCGTTCCTGTAGCTTGGCTGGGGATCTTCGAGGCTTGTGTTCCTGGAGCTTGGCTTGGGATCTTCGAGGCTTGGGTTCCTGGAGTTTGGCTTGGGATCCTGGAGCTTGGCTTCGGATCTTCAAGGTTTGGGTTCCTGGAGCTTCGCTTGGGATCTTCGAGGCTTGAGTTCCTGGAGCTTGGTTTGGGATCTTCGAGGCTTGCGTTCCTGGAGCTTGGCTGGGGATCGTCGAGGCTTGGGTTCCTGGATCCTGGAGCTTGGCTTGGGATCTTCGAAGCTTGGGTTCGTGGAGCTTCGCTTGGGATCTTCGAGGCTTGGCATCCTGGAGCTTGGCTTGGGATCTTCAAGTCTTGGGTTCGTGGAGCTTGGCTTGGGATCTTCGAGGCTTGGGTTCCTGGAGCTTGCCTTGGGATCTTCGATACTTGGGTTCCTGGAGCTTGGCTTGGGATCTTTGAGGCTTGGGTTCCTGGAGCTTGGCTTGGGACCGTCAAGGCTTGGGTTCCTGGAGCTTGGCCTGGGATCTTCGAAGCTTGAGTTTCTGGAGCTTGGCTTGGGATCTTCGAGGCTTGGGTTCCTGGAGCTTGGCTTGGGATTTTTGAGGCTTTGGTTCTTCCAGGCTTGGGTTCCTGGAGCTTGGCTTCGGATCTTCAAGGTTTGGGTTCGTGGAGCTTAGCTTGGGATCTTCGAGGCTTGGGTTCCTGGAGCTTGGCTTGGGATCTTCAAGTCTTGGGTTCGTGGAGCTTGGCTTGGGATCTTCGAGGCTTGGGTTCCTGGAGCTTGCCTTGGGATCTTCGATACTTGGGTTCCTGGAGCTTGGCTTGGGACCGTCAAGGCTTGGGTTCCTGGAGCTTGGCCTGGGATCTTCGAAGCTTGAGTTTCTGGAGCTTGGCTTGGGATCTTCGAGGCTTGGGTTCCTGGAGCTTGGCTTGGGATTTTTGAGGCTTTGGTTCTTCCAGGCTTGGGTTCCTGGAGCTTGGCTTCGGATCTTCAAGGTTTGGGTTCCTGGAGCTTAGCTTGGGATCTTCGAGGCTTGGGTTCCTGGAGCTTGGCTTGGGATCTTCGAGGCTTGGCTTGGGATCTTCGAGTTGGAAGCCTCGAAGATCCCAAGCCAAGCTCCAGGAACCCAAGCCTCGAAGATCCCAAGCCAAGCTCCACGAACCCAAGCCTCGAAGATCCCAAGCCAAGCTCCAGGATCCCAAGCCTCGATGATCTCAAGCCAAGCTCCAGGAACCCAAGCCTCGAAGATCCCAAGCCAAGCTCCAGGAACCCAAGCCTCGAAGATCCCAAGCCAAGCTCCACGAACCCAAGCCTCGAAGATCCCAGGCCAAGCTCCAGGAACCCAAGCCTCGAAGATCCCAAGCCAAGCTCCAGGAACCCAAGCCTCGAAGATCCCAAGCCAAGCTCCAGGAACACAAGCCTCGAAGATCCCAGGCCAAGCTCCAGGATCCCAAGCCTCGAAGATCCCAAGGCAAGCTCCAGGAACCCAAGCCTCGAAGATTTTGTGAAAATAGTTCAAAAGGGGCATATTTCAGAGGAAATCTAGTACGATTTCCTGCAACCCGTAGAGAGTCACCAATGTACACCTGCGTTATCTTGCAGAAAGTAATGAAGGAAGTACTGGGCAGCAGGCTGTGCCATATGGGAGAAAGTCTGGGGCATATACAGCAGATCTCCACCATGGCCACCCCTTATTCCTTCCCGCCATCCAGGAAGAGTTTCCCTCCACGCCTTTGTAAAGGCGCTGATGCCAGAGCGCCTTCGGCAGCAAGTTCGCCTGACATCACCATCGTCGCTGGACAAGACAGAGAGGGCAGAAGCAATTTTCACCCCCCAAGGCGTTCCAGCGTCACCTCGCATGCCACGAGCCTGGGCTTGTGTCACTGAGGGTGAGAGGAAACTGCCCATGAGACATATCTGCCCAGCACCACACTGGCCTTGTTGTGTGCCATAGAGTATCTCTGCTGCCAGTGTGGCAAAGCAGGCCCGGTGTCCCAGATCTGCCACAGCTCAGCCCAGTGCTACCATTGGGAAACACTGAGCGGGGGCTGTTCTGAGGGAAGTGCTATCCGAGACCTCCATTGTCGCATAGCTTCAGCATAGCTATGGAAAAGGAGAAAAACAGACAAAATGGGAAAGTGCTTAACTGGGGAAGGGCTAACTATGAAGGGATGAGGCAGGAACTAGTGAGAGTAAATTGGAAACAGATGTTCAAGGATGAAAGCACAGAAGTAATGTAGAGGAGGTTTAGGGACCACTTGTGTTGGGTTCAGGGTAGGTTTGTCCCACTGAGACAAGGAAAAAATAGTAGGAAAGGGGAACCGTGGCTGACGAAACACGTGAGGCAACTCATCAAGAGGAAGAAGGAAATATATGTTAGATATAAGAAGCAGAAAGCAGGAGGGGCTCATGAGAAATATAGGGTAGCCAGGAAGGAGCTTAAGAAAGGACTTAGGAGAGCTCAAAGGGGGCATGAGAAGGCCTTGGCATGTAGGATTAAGGAGAACCCCAAAGCATTCTGTGCGTATGTGAAGAACAGAAGGACAACAAGAATGAAGGATAAAGAAGGCAACATATGCCTGGAGGTGGAGGAGGTTGGGGAAGTCCTAAATTAATACTTTGCTTCAATATTCACAAGTGAAAAAGACCGTGATCAGGGTGAGGTCGAAATAAAACAGGCCTATGTGCTGGACAATGTGGAGATTAAGGAAGAAGTAGTATTGAATCTTCTTAAAAACATCAAGATTGATAAGTTCCCAGGGCCGGATGTGATATACCCCAGGTTGCTGTGGGAAGTGAGAGAAGAGATCGCTGGAGCAGTAGCTATGATCCTTGAATCCTCTTTGGCTGCAGGGGAGGTACCGGAGGATTGGAGAATGGCAAATGTAGTTCCCTTGTTTAAAAAATGTAATAGGGAGAATCCTGGGAACTATAGACCAGTGAGTCTTACGTCGGTGGTCTGCAAACTATTGGAAAGGATTCTTAAGGATAGGATCTACGAGCATTTGGAGAAGTACAGTCTACTCAAGGATAGTCAACATGGCTTTGTGAAGGGAAGGTCGTGCCTCACGAGCCTAATTGAGTTGTTTGAACAGGTAACAAAAGAAATTGATAAGAGTAGGGTGATAGATGTGGTCTACATGGATTTTAGCAAGGCATTTGACAAGGTGCCCCACAAGAGACTCATCCAGAAAGTCATGAAGCATGGGATCAGTGGAACTGACTTACAGGAAGAAAGCAGAGGATAGTAGTGGAAGGAAAGTATTCTGCCTGGAGGTCAGTGACTAGTGGAGTATCACAAGGATCCGTCCTGGGACCCTTGCTCTTTGTGATTTTTATAAATGACCTGGATGAAGAGGTGGGAGAATGGGTGAGTAAGTAAGCGGATGACACAAAGACTGGAGGAGTTGTGGATGGAGCTATAGGTTGTCGAAGGTTACAGGAGGATATAGACAGGATGCAGAGTTGGGCAGAAAAGTGGCAGATGGAGTTCAATCCGGATAAGTATTGTGTACAGTCTTTGGAGTATTGTGTACAGTTCTGGTCACCAAATTATAGGAAAGGTGTCAAGAAAATTGAGAAAGTACAGAGGAGGTTTACTAAAATGTTGCCTGGGTTTCATCTCCTAAGTTACAGAGAAAGGTTGAACAAGTTAGGTCTTTATTCTTTGGAGCATAGAAGGTTGAGGGGGGACTTTATAGAGGTGTTTAAAATTATAAGGAGGATTGATAGAGTTGACGTGGATAGGCTTTTTCCACTGAGAATGGGGGAGATTCAAACAAGAGGACATGAGTTGAGAGTTAAAGGGCAAAAGTTTAGGGGTAACATGAGGGGGAACTTCTTTACTCAGAGAGTGGTAGCTGTGTGGAACGAGCTTCCAGCAGAAGTGGCTGAGGCAGGTCTGATATTGTCGCTTAAAGTTAAATTGGATAGATATATGGACAGGAAAGGAATGGAGGGTTATGGGCTGAGTGCAGGTCAGTGGGACTAGGTGAGAGTAAGAGTTCGGCACGGACTAGAAGGGCCGAGATGGCCTGTTTCCATGCTGTAATTGTTATATGGTTAAGTGTGAGGTGATGCATTTTGGAAGGACAGACCAGAAGGCTGAGTACAGGGTTAATGGTTGGTTACTTAAGAGTGTGGACGAACAGAGGGACCTTGGGGTTCAAATCCATATATCCCTTAAGGTCGCTGCACAGGTTGATAGGATAGTTAAGAAGGCCTATGGGATGCTCGGCTTCATTAATAGGGGGACTGAGTACAAAAGTAGAGAGGTCATGTTGCAACTCCACAAATCTCTGGTGAGACCACGCTTAGAGTATTGTGTTCAGTTCTGATCACCTCGTTATAAGAAGGATGTGGAAGCTATGAAGAGGGTGCAGAGGAGGTTTACCAGGAGGATGCCTCGATTGGAAAACAAATCTTATGGGGCAAGGTTAGCAGAGCTGGGACTTTTCTCTTTGGAGCGTAGAAGGATGAGAGGGGACTTGATAGAGGTCTACGAGATTATGAGAGGCATAGATAGGGTGGATAGCCAGTACCTGTTTCCCAGGGCACAAATAGCAAACACCAGAGGGCATATGTACAAAGTTAAGGGAGGGAAGTTTAGGGGAGACATCAGGGGTAAGTTTTTTACACAGAGGGTTGTGGGTGCCTGGAATGACTTGCCAGGGATGGTGGTGGAGGCTAAAACATTAGGGGTATTTAACAGCCCCTTGGACAGGCACATGGATGAAAGAAAAATAGAGGGTTACCGGGTAGTGTGGGTTCAGTACATTTTTTTAGGAATATATGGGTCGGCACAGCATCAAGGGCTGAAGGGCCTGTACTGTGCTGTAGTATTCTAGTGTCTAGTGTCTAGTCGCCTCCCCAGGGTGAGGAGCAAGGCTTAAACATGATACCGTGCATTGGTGGACACGGGGTCAACCATCACTATTATCCCCAACACAGATCAGCCATCCCCGCCCGATGGACAGCGATGGTGGTCCAGTTGGCTGTAGTCACCAGTGACTGTGTGACGATGGGAGGGAAGAGATGGCTGTGCATCACAATGAAGAAAAACACAAGTGTGGCTAGCTGACATCCGGGACTCCTGCATCATTAGCCTGGATCTGCTGTCCCACTAGGAGGCCCGAGTGGATGTGCTGGAGGCAACACTCTTCCTCAGCACTGAAGCCATGGCTCTCGAGCAGGGCAACTCCAGGAACTGGACCAGGCAGGCGCAGCAACAACCACCACCAGTCTCACAGCAGCCCTCCACAGTGCGGCACACAGCGCACCACGCTGAAACCTGTGACAGGGCAACCCACACCAACACTGGCCGCTCCAGTGCAGCTCATGTGCACCTGGCATCAGTAACAGCATCGGCACAGCATGATGTCATCAGCAGCACTACTGTGGCACCCTCTAGTGGGACCGTCCAGGCAGTGCAGGAGGAGTGGCAGCAGAGCAGCAAGGTCATGGATCGGGACCTGTGGTAGTGGCTGAAGCACTGCACCTCGACATCTTCGAAGCTAAGGAAAAGTTCTGCAGATGCATGAAGCTGGTCTAACACCACATTAACACTGGGGATGCCCAACGCTCACCAAATGTCAGGCAGCAGAATAGCGGGTCAAAGCGACTGGCATCATGGAGACCTCCGACAGCCGGTGGGCAGTCCCAGCGGCGTTGGTCAAGAAGAAAGCAAGCTTGTGGCAGTTCTGCATAGGCTACTGCCATCTGAAAGCCATGACCCAGGACTCCTACCCGCTGCCCCAAATTGATGATGCCTTGGACTGAATCACAGGTTTGACCTGGTTCACCTCTCTTGATCTCCACAGTGGCTATAGGCAAGTCAAACTGGACCCGGAGGCCTGGCCCAAGACTGCCTTCACCACTGGTCAAGGGCAGTGGCTCTTCCAGGTAATACGGTTTAGCCTCAGTAATTCCCTGGCCACATTCGAGAGACTGATGGAGAGAGTGCTGGCACAAACTCCGCGGGGTCGCTGGGTCATTTATTCAGATGATCTCCTGGTGCATGCCACTATATTTGATGATGCTCTACAGAACATGGAAGAGGTCATTACTGCCATCCGCCGAGCAAACCAGCGCCTCACAAAATGGTACCTGCTGTGCTGCTAGGCGAAATTCCTGGGGCACGCAGTGAGTATAGAAGGAGTGGCGATGGACTCTGAGAATATGGTGGAGGTCAAGGATTGGCCCACCCCCTGCCATGTCTCTGAGCTTCGCAGCTTCCTGGGGCTAGCATCATACCAACATCAGTTCTTTGAGAACTTTGCCACCATCGCCGGTTCTCTGCACCAAGGAGAAGCCCTTCATCCAGACTGACACCTGCACTGCCACATTCAACCAGCTTGGAGCTGAGCTCACCCAGGCCCCAGTGCTGCTGCACCCCGATCCAACATGTTCCTTCGTTGTTGACACCAACGCCAGCAATGGGGGCCTCGGTGAGTGCTGTCACAGGAGGAAAACCAAGGAGATCACACCATGACATACTTCAGGTGAACCCTGAATGGAACTATTATGTCACCCACCGGGAGCTTTTGGCCGTGGTGCAGGCCTCCTGCCACTCCTCTTTGGCTGACGGTTTGTACTTCACACAGACCATGCATCATCGACCGAGCTATTGAGCTTCCACAATTCCATGGGGCAGCTAGCACGGAGGCTGGAGGCTCTCCGGAACTATGATTTTGAGATACAGCACGACGCCGAAAAGCACTGCAGCAATGCTGACTCCCTCGCTTGCTGTCCCTGTGAGGCCACCGATTGTTGCTGCTGTCACTGTCTCAAGAAGCAGAGCCAGGGGCAGGCAGCAGGGGTGGTGCTTCAGGTGGCAGCAGGCAGTGAGGTCGATCTCCCCACCACTGACCACCAGCAGCCGTGCAGCGAGCAGGAGAGTGATTCCGTGATGATCCGAGTGGGGGGATGGCTGAGCGTGGGACGGTGGCTGTAGTGAGCAGAGGTCACCACCATGGATCCAGAGACCAAAGCCCTATACTCTCAATGAGGCATACGGAACAAGAACGATGGATTGCTGCTCCAGTGGTGGCAGTTTTCCAACAGTGACAGACATTTTCTGCAGCCAGTGATGCCCCAGGGGCTCCATGCCACGGTCGGTGCACAGATTGGCTGGCTACTTGGGGGTTGCAAAGACATTGGGCAAGCTGCACAAACACTTCTATTGGCCTGGGTGCAGGCAAGACGTGGAGCTGTTCATGCGTTACTGCGATGGTTGCATGTCGCAGAAGCGGCTGGGGCATCAGTCTAGCGCACCAATGCAGCAGTCCCCAATGGAGCATGTAGGGTTACACACCCTGGGCCCCTTCCCCCACACCGATGCCAGGAACCGCTATGTTCTCATGACCACGGATTACTTAACCAGGTGGCCAGAGGTGTATGCGGTCCTGGATCATGGAGGAGTTCTTCTGCCATTTTGACAGCCCTGAGGAACTCCACAATGACCAGGGGTGGAACTTTGAGGCACAGGTGATTGGCGAAGTCTGCAGGTAGCTGGGAATCACCAAACTGCAGACCACCCCCCTTCACCTTGTCAAAGTAATGGGCTGATGGAATGTTTTATCTGCACCTTGTCAGCCAGCACCAGCGTGATTGTGATCACCAACTACCCCTAGTGTTGTAGGCATACCGGACAGCAGTTCAGGAGACCACCAGGTGTACGCTGGCTGTGTCTGTGTTCCGGCAGGAGCTGCACACATTGGTGGATGTGTTTGTCCCCCCTGCCAACCCTCAAGCCAGAGATTCCTGGTGAAACCAGGTTGGAGATCCTGCAGCAACTCAGGGGGCTCTTCACGTCATGGCTCAGCAGAACAAAAACACAGCTACCAGTTGCCAAAAACAGGCTTAGGATGCCCACAGTCAGGGACAGGATATTACTCGGGAGGGGGTATCTACTGCCCCACCCAGAAGAAGGGACTATCCTTCGAGCTTGGAAGCCAAGGGAAGGGGCAGGAGAGATGCTCAACCACATCTCTGATGTGGTGTACCAGGTGCGGCTGCCTGAGCAATGGAAGGCAGTTGTGCTGCACTAGGACTGAGCCCCTAGCCACTGCTGACCCAGAAAAACCCTAGGGAAGGAGAAGACACTCTGTGTGCCCTGCCTCTTACCTCACCAAATAGTGCCTCCCCTGGGGGAGGTGTTGGTTACAGGTACCCTCCAGCAGCTCAGGCCGCAGCGTCAACCACCATCGGGACTTTTGGCCTTTGTTGTGGACTCTGGGGTTGACAGGGACGGCTGGCTCCTCAGGTGGGCAGAGTGGTGCTTCAGGGCATGGTAGACAGTTCAGCCCAGCATTCCTAGCAGCCAACGCTATTACTGTTCCTGTTTTAAAATGCGTTCAGGGTGTGCATGTTCAGTAGAATTATGGTGAGATGTTCAAATTAATTTATTTTTACATTTTAGCTTGGGTTTTTCGCTTGTGCGTTTGTGTGCCACCCCGGATGTCACCGGGGCGTGGGGGGGGGGGGCGGAGAATGTAATAATCCCCTCCTTCCGTCTGTATCTGATTGAGTTAGTTCTCACTGAGCAATGGCACTCTGTCTGTTATTGTGCTTGTCGCAATAAAAACAGCAGTTCAGATAAACAAGCTCTTCTCGTCTGTTATCACGGAAGGAGTCAGAGCTGCCCTCCCAGGGTTTCGCTCGGCAGAAGACAAGCTCTGTTGTGGCTGACTGCAGATCTTTTAGCAGCACTCAATGGATTTGGGCCTCAAGCTGCACAATCACTTGCTTTTCAGCTGCCAGAGAAGACAAATCCAAGCCATCGTGCTCTACTGGGCTGTTGTAGCACTGTTGCGGTGACCGAACATTTAAAATGGACTGAAGGGTCTGGGCTACATACAAATATATTTGTCTGGTTGTGTCTTCCCTCTTTGACTAACACCTTGAGATTCCCACTCTTGTTTTCTGGGAGAATCTAATTTCTACCATTGACTTCATAGATAAACCATTTTGCATCTTGCTCTGGTTAGAAGGCAAAACCTGTGTTGCATAAGCACCAGTTTAATTCTGTTTTCTTAATATCACAGAAGTTATTACGTTACATAAACCTGAAATAATCTGATAAAATATTTATTATCTGTACGTTGACAGTTGTGCATTGATATAAAATGACCAAATTCAATATTCAAATAATATCTCATTCTTGTGATCATTTATAATTTATTATGCCTTTAAAGCCTCACTTGGCCAGACATTTCCCTGAGTCAGTGGGAACGGTGCACTTCTTCAGCAGTTTGAAAGGGGCATGACTGCGCAAGCATGTGGAGGTCGGCCAGTAAGAATAGCAGGAAGAGTTTATAAAGAAGACAGATTTACAGAGCAGGCAAATAATAGTGGAAGACAAAGTAGGAAGGCTTTGGCTCAACGGGGCCTAGGCGATAAGGGGTCAAGGCCAGGTAGGTTGTCTGTTTAAAATAAAGACAGAAAGTATGTGTATGAGGCCGGTTTTCAGTTCTCAGTGTCAGATGTGGGAGGTCCTGGAGACTCCCGGCATCCTGGACAACCACATCTGCACCAGGTGTGTCGAGCTGCAGCTCCTTAGAGACCGTGTTAGGGAACAGGAGCTGCAGCTCGATGATCTTCGTCTGGTCAGGGAGAGTGGGGAGGTGATGGAGAGGAACTATAGGCAGGTAGTCACCCCGAGACCACAGGAGACAGAGAAATGGTTAACAGTCAGGAGAGGGAAGAGCAAGAAACAGGTACTACAGAGTACCCCAGTGGCTGTCCCCCTTAACAATAAGTATTCCTGCTTGAGTACTGGTGGGGTGAATGGCGTACCTGGGAGAAGGTCCTGAAAACAGACTACAGGAAGTTAGGAAAGAAGTTGAGAAGCAGGACCACAAAGGTAGTCATCTCAGGAATACTGCCTGTGCCACGGGACAGTGAGAATAGGAATAGAATGAGGTGGAGGATAAATGCGTGGAGCAGGGGGCAGAGATTCAGATTTCAAAATCATTGGGACCTCTTCTGGGGCAGGTGTGACCTGTACAAAAAGGACAGGTTGCACTTGAATTCGAGTGGGACCAATATCCTGGCGGGAAGGTTTGCTAAGGCTATTGGGGAGAGTTTAAACTAGAATTGCTGGGGGGTGGGAACTGAACTGAAGTGACGGAGGAAAGGGGGTTTGGGTCACAAATAGAGAATGCTTGGAGACAGTGCAAGAGGGAGGATAGGCAGGTGATAGAGAAGGGACACACTCAGACCAATGGTTTGAGATGTGTCTATTTTCAATGCAAGGAGTATTATACATAAAGTGGATCAGCTTAGAGCATGGATCATCACTTGGAACTATGATGTTGTGGCCCTTACAGGGACTTGGATGGCTCAGAGGCAGGAATGGTTACTTCAAGTGCCAGGCTTCAGATGTTTCAGGAAGGATAGAGAGGGAGGCAAAAGAGGTGGAAGAGTGGCACTGTTGATCAGAGCTATTGTCATAGTGTCACAGTTGCAGAAAAGGAAGAAAGCATCTAAGCGTTCTCTACGGAGTCTCTGTGGGTGTAAGTTAGGAATAGGAAGGATCAATAACAACTGGGTGTTTTTTATAGACCATGTAATAGTAACAGGGACATCGAGGAGCAGATAGGGAGACAGATTCTGGAAAGGTGTAATAATAACAGGGTTGTTGTGGTGGGAGATTTTTATTTCCCAAGTATTGATTGGCAACTCCCTAGAGTGAGGGGTTTAGATGAGGTGGAGTTTGTTAGGTGTGTTCAGGAAAGTTTCTTCACACAATATGTAGATAAACCTACAAGAGGAGAGACTGTACTTGATCTGGTATTGGGAAATGAACCTGGTCAGGTGTCAGGTCTCTCAGTGGGAGAGCATTTTGAGATACTGATCACAATTCTATCTTCTTCACCATAGCATTGGAGAGGGATAGGAACAGACAAGTTAGGATAACGTTTAATTGGAGTAAGAGGAAATATGAGGCTATCAGGCAGGAACTTGGAAGCATAAATTGGAAACAGATGTTCTCAGGGAAACATACAGAAGAAATGTGACAAATGTTCAGGGGATATTTGTGTGGGGTTCTGAGTAGGTACGTTCCAATGAGACGTGGAAAGGATAGTAGGGTACAAGATCCGTGGTGTACAAAGGTTGTTGTAAATATTGTCAAGAAGAAAAGAAGAGCTTATGAAAAGTTCAAAAAACTAGGTAATGATAGGAATCTAGAAGATTATGAGGCTAGCAGGAAGGAGTTTAAGAATAAAATTAGGAGAGCCAGAAAGGGCCATGAAAAGGCCTTGGTGGACAGGATTAAAGAAAACCCCAAGGCATTCTACAGGTATGTGAAGAGCAGGAGGATAAGACGTGAGAGTATAGGACCAATCAAGTGTGACAGTGGAAAAGTGGGTATGGAACCAGAGGAAATATTGGAGGTACTTAATGAATACTTTACTTCAGTATTCACTATGGAAAAGGATCTTGGTGATTGTAGTGATGACTTACAGCAGATTGAAAACTTAAGCATGTAGATATTAAGTAAGAGGTTGTTCTGGAGCTTTTGAAAAGCATCAAGTTGGATAAGTCACCGGACAGGACATACCCCAGGCTACTGTGGGAAGTGAGGAGGGAGATTGTTGAGTCTCTGGCAATGATTTTTGCATCATCAATGAGGATGGGAGAGGTTACGGCGGATTGGAGGGTTGCAGATTGGAGGGTTGTTTCCTTATTCAAGAAAGGGAGTAGGGATAGCCCAGGAAATTATAGGCCAGTGAGTCTTACTTCAGTGGTTGCTAAGTTGATGGAGAAGATCCTGACAGGCAGAATTTATGAACATTTCGAGAGGCATAATGTTATTAGGGAGAGTCAGCATGGCTTTGTCAAAGGCAGGTCATAGGTCACGAGCCTGATAGAATTTTTTGAGGATGTGACTAAGCACGTCAATGAAGGTAGAGCCGTAGATGTAGTGTATATGGTTTTAGCAAGGCATTTGATAAGGTACCCCATGCAAGGCTTATTGAGAAAGTAAGGAGGCATGGAATCCAAGGGGACATCATTTTGTAGATCCAGAACTGGCTTGCCCACGGAAGTGGCTGTAGACCATGGAGGCCAGTGACCAGTGGCGTGCCTCAGGTTAGTAAATTTGCTGATGACACAAAGGTTGGGGGTGTTGTGGATAGTGTAGAGGGCTGTCAGAGCTTACAACAGGACATTAAGGTTACAACCACTTGGCTACGACAGGACATTGATAGGATGCAAAACTGGGCTGAGAAATGGCAGATGGAGTTCAGCCCTGATAAGTGTGAGGTTGTTCCTTTTGGTAGGTCAAATATGATGGCAGAACTTCGCATTAATGTTAAGACAGTGTGGCAGTGTGAAGGATCAGAGGGATCTTGGGGTCTGAGTCCATAGGACACTCAAAGCTGCTACACAGCTTGACCCTGTGTTTAAGAAAGCATACAGTGCATTGGCCTTCATCAATCATGGGATTGAGTTTAAGAGCTGAGAGGTAATGTTGCAGCTATATAGGACCCTAGCCAAACCCCACTTGGAGTACTGTGCTCAGTTCTGGTCACCTCACTACAGGAAGGATGTGGAAACCATAGAAAGGGTGCTGAGGAGATTTACAAGGATGTTGCCTGGACTGGGGAGCATGCCTTATGAGAATAGGTTGAGTGAACTCAACCTTTTCTCCTTGGAGCAACAGAGGATGAGAGGTGAGCTGATAAAGGTGTATAAGAGGCATTGATCTTGTGGATAGTCAAAGGCTTTACCCCAGGGCTGAAATGGCTTTCATGAAAGGGCACATGAGAAGGCCTTGGCAGACAGGATTAAGGAAAACCCCAGGTTGTATAAAATGATGAGAGGCATTGATCATGTGGATCGTCAGAGGCTTTTTCCCAGGGCTGAAATGGCTAGCACGAGAGGGCAAAGTTTTAAGGTGCTTGGAAGCCGGTACAGAGGAGATGTCAGGGGTAATTTTTTTATGCAGAGAGTGGTGATTGCGTGGAATGGGCTGCCGGTGATGGTGGTGGAGGCGGAAACGATAGGGTCTTTTAAGAGACTCCTGGACGGTTACATGGAGCTTAGAAAAATAGAGGGCTATGAGTAAAGCCTAGATAGTTCTAGGGTAGGAACATGTACGGCACAGCTTTGTGGGCCAAAGGACCTGTACTGTGCTGTAGGGTTTCTATGTTTCAATGCTTCTATTTCAAGAAGGCATTGAACATATCTTCCTCCGTCTATCTGTAATATAGAAAATAGGTGCAGGAGTAGGCCATTCGGCCCTTTGAGCCTGCACCGCCATTTATTATGATCATGGCTGATCATCCAACTCAGAACCCCGCCCCAGCCTTCCCTCCATACCCCCTGACCCCCATAGCCACAAGGGCCATATCTAACTCCCTCTTAAATATAGCCAATGAACTGGCCTCAACTGTTTCCTGTGGCAGAGAATTCCACAGATTCACCACTCTCTGTGTGAAGAAGTTTTTCCTAATCTCGGTCCTAAAAGGCTTCCCCTCTATCCTCAAACTGTGGCCCCTCGTTCTGGACTTCCCCAACATCGGGAACAATCTTCCTGCATCTAGCCTGTCCAATCCCTTTAGGATCTTATACGTTTCAATCAGATCCCCCCTCAATCTTCTAAATTCCAACGAGTACAAGCCCAGTTCATCCAGTCTTTCTTCATATGAAAGTCCTGCCATCCCAGGAATCAATCTGGTGAACCTTCTTTGTACTCCCTCTATGGCAAGGATGTCTTTCCTCAGATTAGGGGACCAAAACTGCACACAATACTCCAGGTGTGGTCTCACCAAGGCCTTGTACAACTGCAGTAGTACCTCCCTGCTCCTGTACTCGAATCCTCTCGCTATAAATGCCAGCATACCATTCGCCTTTTTCACCGCCTGCTGTACCTGCATGCCCACATTCAATGACTGGTGTATAATGACACCCAGGTCTCGTTGCACCTCCCCTTTTCCTAATCAGTCACCATTCAGATAATAATCTGTTTTCCTATTTTTGCCACCAAAGTGGATAACTTCACATGTCTTCCAACAATAAGGGTCAGAATAGGGGAGTCTGGTATCAGATAAGTGTGTAAAGAACCTGTCACCAAAACCAATAAGATAAATGATTAGATCATCTGCTTTAAGTTAAGGAAACAACTCAACAGGTCAAGCAGTACCTGTGGAAAGAGAAACCGAGTAGCATTGCAGATCTAAGACTCTATGTCAGAATTGTGCTGCAACAGTATCAGAGAATCAGAATCGAATCAGGTTTATTATCACAGGCATATGACGTGAAATTTGTTACCTTAGCGGCAGCAGTTCAATGCAATATATAATCTAGCAGAGAGAAAGAAAAAATAATAATAATAATAAATAAAATAAAACATGATAATAAATAAACAAATAAATCAATGAAGTGGTAATTCTGTCTCTCTCTCTCCTCAGTCATTGTCTGACCTGCTGAGTGTTTCTAGTATTTTCTGTCTTGGGTTCGGATTTCCAGCTTTTTTGCTTTAATAGTTCTTTCGTTGGTTGAAGGATGAAGAGTGGTGAGCACACCAGAGAATTGCCACTGCTCTTCTAGGAATACAGCCCCGTGGCTCTTTATGTTCACTGTAAGACTATCAGAAATCTTATCAGTCAGAATCCTTGACAGGACTTTATATTGCACTGACTGAGATCATCTGCTTCGGTATCCAGAGAGGGATTTGGATCCAAAGATTAACAACTCAGATAGCAGCCATCATTGATAGTCAGAATTTCCTTTACTTCCCGTTGTTTAGAGAGAGTATAGAGAGTCGAAAGGACTAGAATATAAAAGCAAGGTTGTAATGCTGAAGCTTTATAAGGCATTGATCAGACCATTTTTGGAGTATTGAGAGCAGTTTTGGGCCCCTCATCTAAGAAAGAATGTTCTACCATTAAAGAGGGTCCAGAAGAGGTCAATAAGAATGATCCCGAGAATGAAAGGGTTAACATTTGACGGCTCTGGGCCTGTACTCACTGCAGTTTAGAAGAATTAGGATGGATTTCATTGAAACCCATCAAATATTGAAACACCTAGATAGAGTGGACTGGAGAGGATGTTTCCAATACTAGGAAATTCTTGGACCAAAGGGCAAATCCTCAGAGTACAAGGATGTTCCTTTAGAACAGACATAAGGAGAAAGTTCTTGATTGAGAGGGTAGTGAATCTGTGGAATTCATTGTTACAGATGGGTGTGGAGACTAAGTCTTGGGTATATTAAAACAGAGGTTGATAGGTTCTTGATTAGTAAAAGCATCAAAGGTTATGGGGAGAAGGCAGGAGAATGGGGTTGAAAGGGAAAATAAATCAGCCATAATGGAATTGTGGAGCAGACTCAATGAGCCAAATGGTCTAATTCTGCTATCTCTTATGGTCTGAAGGACATGACCTAAGTGGAGAAGGAAAACTTGGGATGATATTAAGAACCTTGTTCATGTACACAGAAACCATGTAAAAGCAAATTACACATCCATATTTCTCCAGTAATCACCTGCTGTGTCTGTAGGGGAGCTTGTGACTCCTTCAGTGACCTCATCAGTCATCTCTGAATGCACAGAACTGCAGTAGAAGCAAGCCATCTTTGGTCCTAATAGGAAGGTGCCAGTGCCGGTGCCAGAGGATTGGAGGATAGCTCATGTTGTTCCATTATTTCAAAAAGGCTCTAAAAGTAATCCGGGAAATTAAAGGCCGGTAAGTTTGACATCGGTAGTAGGTAAATAATTGGAAGGAGTACTGAGAGATAAGATCCACAAGTATTTGGATAGACAGGGACTTATGAGGAAGAGTCAACATGGCTTTGTGCATGGTAGGTCATGTTTAACAAATCTATTAGAGTTTTTCGAGGAGGTTACCGGAAAGTGGATGAAGGGAAGGCAGTGGATATTGTCTACATGGACTTCAGTAAGGCCTTTGACAAGGTCCCGCATGGGAGGTTAGTTAGGAAGATTCAATCGCTAGGTATACATGGAGGGGTAGTAAATTGGATTAGACATTGGCTCAGTGGAAGAAGCCAGAGAGCGGTAGTGGTGGATTGCTTCTTTGAGTGGAGGCCTGTGACCAGTGGTGTGCCACAGGGATCAGTGCTGGGTCCATTGTTATTTGTCATCTATATCAATGATCTGGATGATAATGTGGTAAATTGGATCAGCAAATTTGCTTATGATACAAAGATTGGAGATGTAGTGGACAGTGAAGAAGGTTTTCAGAGCCTGCAGAGGGATTCGGACCAGCTGGAAAAATGGGCTGAAAAATGGCAGATGGAGTTTAATACAGACATGTGTGAGGTATTTCACTTTGGAAGAACAAACCAAGGTAGAACGTACAAAGTAAATGATAGGGCACTGAGGAGTGCAGTAGAACAGAGGGATCTGGGAATACAGATACAAAATTCCCTAAAAGTGGCGTCACAGGTAGATAGGGTCGTAAAGAGAGCTTTTGGTACATTGGCCTTTATTAATCGAAGTATTGAGTATAAGAGTTGGAATGTTATGGTGAGGTTGTATAAGGCATTGGTGAGGCCAAATTTGGAGTATTGTGTACAGTTTTGGTCACCAAACTACAGGAATGATATTAATAAGGTTGAAAGAGTGCAGAGAAGGTTTACAAGGATGTTGCCGGGACTTGAGAAACTGAGTTATAGAGAAACGTTGAATAGGTTAGGATTTTATTCCCTGGAGCGTAAAAGAATGAGGGGAGACTTGATAGAGGTATATAAAATTATGGTGGGTATAGATAGAGTGAAGGCAAGCAGGCTTTTTCCACTGAGGCTAGGGGAGAAAAAAAACAGAGGACATGGATTAAGGGTGAAGGGGGAAAAGTTTAAAGGGAACATTTAGGGGGGCTTCTTCACACAGAGAGTGGTGGGAGTGTGGAATGAGCTGCCAGATGAATTGGTAAATGCAGGCTCACTTTTAACCTGGGTATCATTGTACACCAGTCATTGAAAGTGGGCATGCAGGTACAGCAGGCGCTGAAAAAGGCGAATGGTATGCTGGCATTCATAGCAAGAGGATTCTAGTAAAGGAGCAGGGAGGTACTACTACAGTTGTACAAGGCCTTGGTGAGACCACACCTAGAGTATTGTGTGCAGTTTTGGTCCCCTAATCTGAGGAAAGACATTCTTGCCATAGAGGGAATACAAAGAAGGTTCACCAGATTGATTCCTGGGATGGCAGGACTTTCATATGATGAAAGACTGGATCGACTAGGCTTATGCTCTCTGGAATTTAGAAGATTGAGGAGGGATCTGATTGAAATGTATAAAATTCTAAAGGGATTGGACAGGCTAGGTGCAGGAAGATTATTCCCGATGTTGGGGAAGTCCAGAACGAGGGGTTACAGTTTGAGGATAAAAGGGAAGCCTTTTAGGACCGAGATGAGGAAAAACTACTTCACACAGAGAGTGGTGAATCTGTTGAATTCTTTTCCACAGGAAACAGTTGAGGCCAGTTCATTGGCTATATTTAAGAGGGAGTTAGATAAGGCCCTTGTGGCTAAAGGGATCAGGGGGTATGGAGGGAAGGCTGGTGCAGGGTTCTGAGTTGGATGATCAGCCATGATCGTACTGAATGGTGGTGCAGGCTCGAAGGGCTGGCTAAATGGCCTACTCTTGCACCTATTTTCTATGTTTCTATGTTTACCTCGCGGCTTTTGAATTTAATGCTCTAACTGATGAAGGCCAACACACCATATTTCTTTCAAGCAGCCCTATCAACCTGACTCCATACCTAGTAATGTGGTTCAATCTGAAAACGTCAAGATCAAATTCAAGGACAATGGGGGGGGGGGGGGGGATTAAATTTTGGCATTGCCTTTATGTTAATTCCTGAGTTTTGTTGACCTTGCTTCTAATAAACATCTCAGCAGCCAGCTTGGGCTGCTAGTCCAACTATGATATGACCACCATCAATGCTGCTCTCACCCACATCTCTTCCATTACACACACATCTGCCCATCCTCCCGGAATCATAACAGGGATGTGGTTCTCCTGGTCCTTATCTGGCACCCCACGAGCCTCAGCATCCAGTACATAATTCTCGTTATGTCCATTAGGATCTTACCACATCTTCGTAACTCCCTCATCCACTCATCACTCCCCACTAATCTCCCTCCAGGTACATAACCCTGCAAGTGGAAAAAGTGCTACAATTGCCCCTAACTGCCCCTAACAACCTTCTTTCACCACCATTCAGGGTCCAAATAGTTCTTCCAGGTGAGGTGCACTTCATCCATGTGTCTCTCAGAGTCATCTAATGTATTCAGTGCTCCCGGTGCAACCTCCTTTACATGATGAGACTTAATTCAGATTGGAAGATCACTTTGTCAAGCACCCTTGCTCCTTCCACCTCAAAAGGAAGGATTTACCAATGGTCACCCTTTTCAATTCAACTTCTCATTGCTATTCCAATATGTCAGACAATACTTCCTCTATTGCCATGCCAGAAGTAAGGACAAAAAATGGGGTGGTCATGGGAGGCAGACAAGTGGCTACAAGACTGCTTCGAGTCAGTGGACCTGGCCAAAATTCAAAGTTCAAAATAATTTTTTTTTCAAAGTTACATACTTTATACTTTATACTTTATTGTCGCCAAACAATTGATACTAGAATGTACAATCATCATAGCGATATTTGATTCTGCGCTTCCCGCTCCCTGGATGACAAATCGATAGTAAATATTAAAAATTTAAAGTATAAATCATAAGTAGAAAATAGAAAAATGGAAAGTAAGGTAGTGCAAACAAAACGGAGATGCGGGTCCGGATATTTGGAGGGTACGGCCCAGACCCGGGTCAGGATCCGTTCAGCAGTCTTATCACAGTTGGAAAGAAGCTCTTCCCAAATCTGGCCGTACGAGTCTTCAAGCTCCTGAGTCTTCTCCCAGAGGGAAGAGGGATGAAAAGTGTGTTGGCTGGGTGGGTCGAGGTTAGCTGCCGAGTCCTTGAATACTACCCAGTCCGCCGATTCAAAGCAGTCACGGAGGACCTCATCCATTTCTTCCGTCCAATGCGACACTACTTTTGACACTGTGACCTCCTGCTTGAGTTTCTGTTTGTAAGCCGGGAGGAGGAGTACAGCCTGATGGTCCGATTTTCCGAAGTGAGGTCATGGGACGGAACGGTAGGCGTCCTTGACTGCTGTGTAGCAGTGGTCAAGTATATTCGGGCCTCTAGTGGGGCAGGAAACATGTTGGTATAACTCTGGCAGCACCTTTCTGAGGTTGGCCTGGTTAAAGTCCCTGGCTGTAATGAGCAAAGCCTCCGGATACCTGGTCTCAGGTCCACTGGTGTTGGCATACCGGATGTTCAAAACACACTCCACGTCCACCTGGGGGGGAATGTAGACCGCTGTCAGTACAACCGAGGTGAATTCCTGTGGCAGATAATAGGGACGACATTTCACCGACAGGTGTTCCAGGTCTGGGCAGCAGGAGCTTGTCAGTGCCACTGTGTCCGAGCACCACACAGTGTTGATCAACAGGCAGACACCACCTCCCCTCGTCTTTCCGGAAGACGCCGTGCGGTCTATCCAATGGATCGAAAATCCCTCCGGTCAGATGGCACAGTCAGGGGTGACAGGGGAGAGCCAGTTCTCAGTGAAACAGAATACACAGCAGTTCTGCATCTCCCTGCAGTAGGTGAGTCTCCCTTTGAGATCATCCACCTTGTTCTCTATGGCTTGCACATTAGCTAGTAGGATGGTGGGCATAGGGACCCTGAAGCCCCTCAGCTTCAATCTGACCAGCAGCCCAGCTCTTTTCCCACGCTTCCTCGGTAAATAGTGCATCTTTCCAGGTTTCCATTGAGGCATTATGTTGTTGTCAGCGGTGGACGCATCCCACAGGGATCGAACGGCGGGTCACATCGTCGGGCGCTCCGGGTCAGGCCGAGGGATGGGGGAGGCTCCGCTGCCACTTCCAGCTGCTGAGGGCCCGGGCTGTCGATTGGGTCAGGCCCTGAAGCCAACACTTAATCCCAGAGGGCCGGGCTCCTGGCTGAAACAAGTCCGTAAACTGAGTCACGGTTGCGGAGGCCCCCGCTCCAGTCGAGCCTCGGGCTCAATTTCCAAGGTCGACGGCGGAGGCCTCACTTCCGGCATTTGTGGATGTCCACCAATGGGGCTTTACGGAGGTCGCTTCAGGAAAGCATCTAGGGCACCTTGAGGTCTCCGACGTCACTTCTATGTGGTCGTCTGCTCCGGAGATGCTCTCGGAATGGGCTGTGTCTCCAAGCACTCCGGCACGGTAGCAGATCATGGGTCTCCACTGATATACAACCTGAGATTAATTTGCTTGCAGGCATACTCAATAAATCTATAGAATAATAACCATAATAGAATCAATGAAAGACTGCACCAACTTGAGCATTCAACCAGTGGAAAAAAGACAACAAACTGTGTAAATACAAAAAGAAATCAATAATAATAAACAAATAAGCAATAAATATCAAGAACATGAGATGAAGAGTCCTTGAAAGTGAGTCCAGAGTTTGTGAGAATGGTTCTGTGATGGGGTAAGTGAAGTTGAGTGAAGTTATCGCCCTTGGTTCAACAGCCTGTTGGTTGAGGTGTAATAATTGTTCCTGAACCTGGTGGAGTGGATCCTGAGGCTCCTGATGGCAGCAGTGAGATATGGAGGTCCCTAATGATAGCCATGTTCAAGGACTCATCAGAGAATCTGAGTGATTACACCACAGTTTATAAAGTTAGTCGTGGATGAGTGTTTCCCACATAATTAGATAAGAGTCTCTTCCAACTAGAAGCCCTGGATGAACCAAGAGATCTGGAATCTGCTGAGGACTAGATTGATCGGATTAATTCTATTATGTTATCTTTTATTTGGAATAATAAAAGACCAAGAATTAGCAAGTGTCACTGACAGAAATTGAAAAAGGATGGAGGTCTTGCTTTGCCTAATCTAAGAATGTACTATTGGGCTGTTAATGTGCGATACATGTCTTTTTGGTTATACTGGGTTGATAAGAGTGATCGGCCAATTTGGGTAGACCTGGAACTGAAAGTTGTAAAACAGTGTTATTTAACCTCATTATTGGGAGCTGCTTTACCTATGCAATTAGCTAAAGTTGTTAATTTAAACCTATATCCTGTGATTAAGTATTCTTTACAAATTTGGCTCCAGTTCCGCAATTGTTTTAATCTTAAAAAACTTAAACTGTGTAATTTAATTTATCAAAATTACTTTTTTAAGCCTTCTTTGAGTGATGCAACTTTTTTACTTTGGAAAAATAAAGGTATTAATTCTTCTTTGGATTTATTTAAAGAAGATAGATTGATGTCTTTTAAACAATCAATTGATGAATATCCTCTTTCATACTCACACTTTCCGCAATACCTTCAAGTTAGACATTTTTTACAAAAATATTTAAGTAATTTTCCTTACATATTGGAGGCTGACCTGTTAGATACTATTATGAGTATGAATCCTTTGATCAAGGGTTCTATCGGAAGAATTTATAATTTATTATTACAATGGGTAAGCGTCCTTTATCTAAGACTAAACAGGATTGGGAAAAGGATCTTAATTTGACTTTTATGATGGAGGATTGGATACGGATTTTGAAGTTGGTTAACTCTTCTTCAATCTGTGCCAGCCATTCATTGATTCAATTTAAAATTGTACATCGTTATCATTTGACGAAGGAGAGACTTTCTAAAATCTTTTCTAATGTTGATAGTCATTGTGATAGATGTAAAACTGAGATATCTACACTGATACATATGTTTTGGTTTTGTTCTATATTGGAACGGTTCTGGAAGTCAGTTTTTTCAACAATTTCTAAAGCACTTAAAATTAATCTACAACCTAATAAATTAACTGTGCTTTTTGGAATAATTCCTCAAAATATTCGTGATATTTCTGTGTCTGACCAACATATTATTGCATTTGTTACACTGATAGCTAGGAGGGCCATTTTGTTGAAGTGGAAGGATACATCAGCTCCCACTTGGTCACAATGGTTCTCTCAAGTGATGCTATGTCTTAGTTTGGAGAAAATTAGAAGTCAAACCTTTGAACCTTTATTTGATTTTGAGAAAAGGTGTGGCTCATTTGCTTGTTATTATCATTTGAGCTAATTGATATAATTTTTCCACGATCTAATTGTAAATTTTTTTAGCATATTTTCTTTTCTTGCTGGCGGTTTGATGTTTATTTTTAGAAGCTTTTTGTATGCTCGGGGTTGTACACCTAATGTTTTTTTTCTTATTTTTTCTGCTTAGTAGGTTTTTTTTGTTATCACAAAATTTTTTTCAATCTTTAAGATAACGTCTTTTTTGAGATATTGTAACTGTTATTACTTCAATGTACTCATGTTATTTTTTTTGTATAATATAACAATAAAAAGATTTGAAAAGAAAGGACCAGATCAGTGTGTTCTGGTCTGACGAACAAGTAAAGTGCAAGAGATCCAGGTGCGATCTCTGGAAAGCCATCTCACACGGCAATTCAGGATCAAACTGGAATTACAGAAAGCTGCTCGATAGCTGTGACAAGGATTTAATGCTACCACCTCCTACAAAGTAAAACCAAGTGTCATAGGTGACAACAAGGTTTCACTCCCAGACGAGCTCTTACGCTCAATTTGACCAACAAAAACATGGAGGCATCTTCACACCTCTCTCATCCCCCAACAAATCTGTAACTTCAATCTCTGAGGCCAATGGGAGAGCATTCCCTCAGGAGGATGAATCTACAGAAAGCTTTTGCCCCAATGGGGTACCTAGCAAAGTGCTGAAGACCTCTGCTGATCAACTGGCTGGAGTGTTCACTGATAGCTTTAATCTCTCACTTGGACAGTCTGAAGTACCCACCTGCTTCAAGCAGGCTTCAATTATACCAGTGCCCAACAAGAATGCAGTAATTAACACTTACATCCACTGTGATGAAATGCTTTCAGTGGTTGATGATGAAACATATCAAATCCCGCTTGAGGAGAACTTGGATCTGCTCCAATTTGCCTCCCATCACAACAGGTCAACAGCAGATGCAATTTCATTGGCTCTTCACTCACCCCTCGAACATATGGATCGTAAAGATGCATAGATCAGGATGCTCTTCATTGACTACAGCTCTGCATTCAATACTATCATCCCTCAAAACTAATCAATAAACACTGCAAGTGAGACCATTTCCTTTCATGCGGAACCTAGTCAGTTCGGATTGGCAACAACATCTCCTCCAGCACAGGTGCACCACAAGGCTGTGTGCTTAGCCTCTTGCTCTGCTTGCTTTACACTTATGACTGTAAAGCTAAGCACAGTTCCAATGCCATATTTAAGTTTGCTGGCAACGCTACTGTCATTGGCTGAGTCAAAGGCGGTGAAAACATATATTGAAAATCTGTCTTAGTGGTTTCACAACAACCTCTCTCCCAATGTTAGCAAGAGCAAGGAGCTGATTATTGATTTCAGGAGGAGAAAACTGGAGGTCCATGAGCCAGTGGGGGGATCAGAGGTGGAGAGGGTTAGCAACTTTAAATTCTTCAGTGTTATAGTTATTATTTCAAAGGATCTGTTCTGGGCCAGCATATAAGTGCCATTACGAAGAAAGCACAGAAACACCTCTACTTTCTTAGAAGTCTGCGAAGATTCAACATGTCATCTGAAACTTAAATGAACTTCTATAGATGAGTGGCAGAGAGTATACTGACTGGTTGCATCAAGGCCTCATATGGAAACACCAATGCCCTTGAAAGGAAAAGTCTACAAAAAGTAGTGGATACAAGCCAGTCCATCATGGGAAAAGCCCTTCCAACCATTGAGCACGTCTACAGGCAGTGTTGCTGGAAAGCATCATCCATCAGCAAGGAGCCCCAGCATTCAGGCCACACTCTCTTCTCACTACTGTCATCAGGAAGGACATACAGGAGCCTCAGGACCCAATCCACCAGGTTTAGGAACAGTTATTACCCCTCAACCATCAGATCTTTGAACTACAAACACTACAAAGGATAACTTCACTCAACAAGGATTTACAAGGATGTTGCCTGGATTGGAGAGTGTGCCTTATGAGAATAGGTTGAATGAACTTGGCCTTTTTTCCTTGGAGCGAGGGAGGATGAGAGGTAACCTGATAGATGTGTGTAAGATACTGGGAGGCATTGATCGTGTGGATAGCCAACAGCTTTTTCCCAGGGTTGAAATGGCAAACATGAGGGGGCATAGTTTTAAGGTGCTTGGAAGTAGGTACAGAGGGGATGTCAAGGGGAAGTTTCTCCACACAGAGAGTTGTGGGTGGATGGAATGCACTGCCACTGATGGTGGTAGAGGCAGATACAATAGGGTCTTTTAAGAGACTCTTAGATATGTGCTTTATATGTACTTTGATAATAAATTTACTTTGAAGTTTGAAATTTGAACTTGGTGTTTCCCAAAGACATTACCTGCTGATATTGCATGTGTTGCTTGATGGTGTTTCATGTTGTTTGTCAAGTGACGTTACCTTTGAATTTGCCTGTTGTTGTTGCCATGTGATGTTGCTTGTTAATGATACCTACTGAGGTTGCCTATTGATGTTGCTTGCTGATGTTGTCCAGTAAAGCTGCAATTGTTTTGTGAACTTGTGTGCTGTTAGTGACTACTGATGGAGCCTTGTGGTGTTGCTTAGTGATGTTGCCTAGCAATGGAGCCTTGTGATGTTGCTTAGTGATGTTGTCTATTGACACTGACTAGTGATGTTGCCTACTGATTGAGCCTTGTGTTGTAGCTTAGTGATGTTGCCTAGTGAGCTAGCTTTCTAATGCCCCCTGAGGACCCCCTCAGGCCCCCTCACGATTTTATATGCTTATATTTGGCTGGTGATATTAGCTGCTGTCAATGCATGCCAACGTTTCCTACTGTTGTGGCCTGAAGTTGCTTGCAGATGTTAACTGCCAGTGTTGACTTCTAGGCTATTTGAGGCATGTGAATGGGTTTGAGGTCAAGAGGGTTGAGTGCTTTAAGTTGCTAGCAGTGAAACACACTAGTAGCCTACCCAGGTCCAAGCACATGGCGAAGAAAGCTCACAAACACTTATATTTCCTCAGGAAGTTTAAGAAGTTTGTCATGTCCCCGTCAACACCAATTTTTAACAATGTGTTCTGTCTGGATGCATTACAGTTTGTATGACAACTGCTCTGCAAACCAACCTTCTCTGTATGGACTCTGTCTATATTTCTTACTGCCTCAAAAAAACAGACAGCATAATCGAAGACTTACCCATCCCGGACATTCTCTCTTCTCCCCTCTTTCACGGGTTCAAGGACAGCTTCTACTCCTCTGTTATAATACTATTATGGTTTCCTAGTATGGTAATTGAGATTCCTTACATCACAATCTACTTCAGTATGATCTTGCACCTTATTGTTTACCTGCACTGCACTATCACTGTGTAACACTTTAGTCTGTATTATTATTGTTTGATTTTGTTCAACCTCAATGCATTGTGTAATGATCTGATCTGTATGAACAGTATGCAAGACAAGCTTTTCACTGGATTGCAGTATATGTGACAATAGTAGACCAATCTGAATTCCAAATCCAATAGTACATTTCTATTCCAAGTAGCCCCTCAAATGACTTGAAACTACAGTGCCGATAAAAAGTATTCACCTCCCCCCCACACCCCAGAAGTTTTCATGTTTTCCAATATTGAATCACTGTGGATTTAATTTGGCTTTTTTGACACTGATCAACAGAACAAGACTCTTTTGTGTCAAAGTGAAAACAGATCTCTACAAAGTGATCTAAATTAATTACAAATATATAACACAAAAAAATTGATTGCATAAGTATTCATCCCTTTTAATATGACTCACCAAATCATCACTGGTGCAGCCAAATGGTTTTAGAAGTCACATAATTAGTTAAATGGAGATCACTGTGTACAGTCAAGGTGTTTCGACTGATTGTGTTAAAATACATCTGTTGCTGGAAGGTACAATTGCTGGTGTCAGTATCCTGACAAAAACTATATTTTCCTGAAGAAAAATTAACAGTACAAGCAACTCCATGAAAAGATTATTGAAAAGAACAAGTCAGGAGATAGATATAAGTACATTTCCAAGTCACTGAATACCCCTTGGAGTACAATTAAGTTAATCATCGGGGAGGGGTGCTAGTGCACATGTGTATGGATTAGACGTGTTTGGTCAGTGCTCCTCTCTGAGGCCTCGATAAAATTACTATGATACTGTGTTTTATTCATTCATAGGCCGACAGTGTATGTCTAAACTAAGTGTCTGGAAAAGTTTGACAATGCCGAAGGCAAATAAAGCCAGGACCGCCGACTGCCAAACTACCGAAGTTAGTGCTGACAACGGGTCAGTAAAGAACTTCACCGCGTCTGAGATACTGCCGGATAAAACTTATGCCATGTGCAAGGAATTAGGTCAGGAGATTTCTGAGTCAGTTCTGCGCATCATTAACGACTGATTGGATGTTTTAGAGACCAAGTTTGAGGCACTTGTGGCTTCCCAGGCTGACTTACTAGCCCGTGTGGCTAATCAAGAACTAACCACCAGTGACCTTGAAACACGCGTGCAAGAACTTGAAGTTAAGTATTCAGAGCTAATGAGACAAAATAGCCAGCTTGAAGCTAAAGTGCATGACTTAGATGCTCGTTACCGGAGACATAATATTAAGATTGTAGGGATACAAGAGGGTGAGGAGGATGGTAAACCTACTGAATTTGTTTCTAGACTGATTCCCAAGTTGCTCGGGGAAGAGCATTTCCCGTAATCGGATAAAATCGATCGCGCGCATCACTCTCTCTATCCAAAGCCGGCTGCCGGCGGGAAACCGCACACCATCTTGGCACGTCTCCATCACTTTCCAGTGAAAGAGCTGATCCTGCACTGCAGCAGACTACAACCCATGGAGTACAAGGGAAATAAGGTCTTGATCTTCCCGGACTATACTAAAGAGGTGATGACTCAACGTCGTGCCTTCGTGATGTACTGCAAACTCTGCGCGATGGAGGAATCAAGCACACCCTGCGGTATCCGGCTAGGCTCTATATTTATCATCAAGATGGAAGAGGGCCTAGAGTATACGACGACCCGATAGAAGCAGCACAATTCTTGGAAAGGAATAATGCATGAAAAAGGGAGTAGATATATTGAACACAAACAGGAATTCTTCAGATGCTGGAAATTCAAGCAACACACATCAAAGTTGCTGGTGAACGAAGCAGGCCAGGCAGCATCTGTAGGAAGAGGTGCAGTCGACGTTTCAGGCCGAGACCCTTCGTCAGGACTAACTGAAGGAAGAGTGAGTAAGGGATTTGAAAGTTGGAGGGGGAGGGGGAGATCCAAAATGATAGGAGAAGACAGGAGGGGGAGGGATGGAGCCAAGAGCTGGACAGGTGATAGGCAAAAGGGGATACCAGAGAATCATGGGACAGGAGGTCCGGGAAGAAAGACAGGGGGGGGGACCCAGAGGATGGGCAAGAGGTATGTTCAGAGGGACAGAGGGAGAAAAAGGAGAGTGAGAGAAAGAATGTGTGCATAAAAATAAGTAACAGATGGGGTACGAGGGGGAGGTGGGGCCTTAGCGGAAGTTAGAGAAGTCGATGTTCATACCATCAGGTTGGAGGCTACCCAGACGGAATATAAGGTGTTGTTCCGCCAACCTGAGTGTGGCTTCATCTTTACAGTAGAGGAGGCCGTGGATAGACATATCAGAATGGGAATGGAATGTGGAATTAAAATCTGTGGCCACTGGGAGATCCTGCTTTCTCTGGCGGACAGAGCGTAGATGTTCAGCAAAGCGGTCTCCCAGTCTGCGTCGGGTCTCGCCAATATATAAAAGGCCACATCGGGAGCACCAGACGCAGTATATCACCCCAGTCAATTAAAATGTGTGGCCACTTATCCGTGTAAGCGGAACAAGTGCTACACATGCCCTTACACTTCCTCCCTTACCACCATTCAGGACGGGTCCAACATATTATTCTCCGTAACTTCCGCCACCTCCAACGGGATCCCACCACTAAGCACATCTTTCCCTCCCCCCCCCCCCTGCATTCCGCAGGGATCGCTCCCTACGCAACTCCCTTGTCCATTCGTCCCCCCCCATCCCTCCCCACTGATCTCCCTCCTGGCACTTATCCGTGTAAGCGGAACAAGTGCTACACATGCCCTTACACTTCCTCCCTTACCACCATTCAGGGCCCCAAACAGTCCTTCCAGGTGAGGCAACACTTCACCTGTGAGTCGACTGGGGTGATATACTGCGTCCGGTGCTCCCGATGTGGCCTTTTATATATTGGCGAGACCCGACGCAGACTGGGAGACCGCTTTGCTGAACATCTACGCTCTGTCCGCCAGAGAAAGCAGGATCTCCCAGTGGCCACACATTTTAATTCCACATCCCATTCCCATTCTGACATGTCTATCCACGGCTTCCTCTACTGTAAAGATGAAGCCACACTCAGGTTGGAGGAACAACACCTTATATTCCGTCTGGGTAGCCTCCAACCTGATGGTATGAACATCGACTTCTCTAACTTCCGCTAAGACCCCACCTCCCCCTCGTACCCCATCTGTTACTTATTTTTATGCACACATTCTTTCTCTCACTCTCCTTTTTCTCCCTCTGTCTCTCTGAATATACCTCTTGCCCATCCTCTGGGTCCCCCCCCCCCCGGTCTTTCTTCCCGGACCTCCTGTCCCATGATCCTCTCGTATCCCCTTTTGCCTATCACCTGTCCAGCTCTTGGCTCCATCCCTCCCCCTCCTGTCTTCTCCTATCATTTTGGATCTCCCCCTCCCCCTCCAACTTTCAAATCCCTTACTCACTCTTCCTTCAGTTAGTCCTGACGAAGGGTCTCGGCCTGAAATGTCGACTGCACCTCTTCCTACAGATGCTGCCTGGCCTGCTGCGTTCACCAGCAACTTTGATGTGTGTTGCTTGTAGATATATTGACACTGTTTATTCAGTTTATATTTGTGGCGGTTTCCATGTTAGAGTATGGGGAGGAACTTGCTTGTTAGATGTAGTTTTGCAATGCTGTATGCTGCACTGGGAATTAATTGCAGAGAATGTTCTAAATATTTTTGTTATTATAAGGGTTAAATTTGAGTTAGTGTCATGAATGTTCAGCTTCAGGTGCGGACACTGGATAACTCTTCCCAGCCCTAATAGCATTTGTTTAATGGTATTATATAATTTGCGTTATAAATTTTCTCAGAGAGGGGGTTTGTGATGATTGTATAATGTTAGTTATCTGCCCAGCAGCTCCTTTTGGGATGGAAATGGGGAACTGTGTGTCTGGTTTAGGGAGACATGAAGTGGGGTGGGTTAGGGTGTATGTTGTTTTTGTTTATAGCTCAGACATGCTTTTTTTTGTGTATGTTGTGTCCTTATGAGGCTGCCAGTTATTTTGCATTGTTTACTATGCTTGTGGTCAACTCTAATAATCTCTTTTTTATTCTCATATGCAGAGGCTTTGCGGTAGAACACAGCTGGGGGGGGTAAAGATATTACAATAGTCTCGTGGAATGTTAAGGGCCTTGGTCATGTTGTTAAGAGGGATAAAGTTTTTAGACATCTCAAATCTCTATCTGCAGATGTGATTTTTCTACAGGAAACCCATATCAAAGTAACTGAGCAAAGCAGATTGAGGTCTAGCTGGATATCACAGGTTTATCAGTCACCATTTACTTCTCATGCCCGTGGTGTGGCTATCCTCTTTAGGAAAAATATTCCATTTCAACTTACTTCCATGACCACAGATCCTCTCGGCAGGTTTATTATGATCTCTGGCACCATTAATTCATTTCCGCTACCTTTCTTAATATTTATGGTCCAAACACAGACGAGCCAAATTTTTTTAGGAAAGTTTTTGATTTACTTCCAGATGCTAGTAATTCAAACATAATAATCGGCGATAACTTGAATTGCTACCTGGACCCATATTTAGATAGATTGTCTCCCGCCCTCCCTCAAATATTGTAACAGTGCAGGTCCTAAATAATTCGATTAGATCTAGGAATTTAGTAGATATTTGGCGAGTTCAACATCCCACTGACAAGGATTATTCTTATTATTCTCATGTTCACGAATCTTAGAGTAGTAGAGTAGACTATTTTTGCTTGATTCTCATTTAATATCTCGTGTTACCAATACAAAATATCATAACAGATTAATTTCTGACCATAGCCCCTGGACAAAGTTCCTAAATCTCTCCCTTTCCAATCAAATCTATTCTTGGTGTTTTAACCCTTCCCTACTCGCTGGTAAGAAATTTATAGAATATATCACCACCAGATTAAAAGACTTTAGAGAAATTAATGATAATGGCGAAACGTCAGATTCCACACTCTGGAAGACATTAAAAGTTGTAATTCATGGGTATACAATTTCATATGAATCCACTGCTAAGAGAGAGAGAGAAGGGCGATTATTTGAGATCGGGAATGCTCTCCCAACCCTCGAAGCGACATACCAGGCTTCAAAATCCTCTGAAGATTATAATAAAATAATGAAGCTTATATATGAGTACAATTGTATCTTGGGTAGTCAAATAAATAACCTCCTCTTAAAATTAAGACAAAAGCATTTCGAAATGGGAGACAAGCCTGAGGGGTTCCTGGTGTGGCAGCTCAGGGGCGCTCAGGCCCTAGGGTCAATTCATTGCATTAGATCGAGGCCGGGTACCCCGTTAACCAACCCCAAGGAAGATAAATGACTGTTTTAAAGAATTTTACAGCGAACTCTACACCTCTAAATGCAATGCCACTCAATCTGATTTGAATGACTTCTTTGATTCTCTTGTAATGCTGCAACTTAGTGACGCTGCTAGGGAGGATTTAGATTCTGCCTTCACATTGGAAGAAATAACTTCTGCCATTAAGTCATTTCTGTCCGGCAAGGCTGCTGGGCTGGATGGATTTGGCTGTGAATTTTGTAAGAAATTCTGTGATATCCTTGCCTCACTTCTCCTCAGAATGGTTCTGAGAGAGATAAAGCCTTGCCTAGGACATTGTACGAGGCTAACATTTCCCCATTTTAAAGAAAGGTAAAGAGGAAACAGACCCAGCCATCTATAGGCCCATTGCAATCCAGAATTTTGATGGAAAGGTAATTACTATAATGCTGGCTAACCAACTAAATAAGCATTTGTCATCTATCATTCATCCTGATCAGACAAGATTTGTCCCAGGTAGGTTTTCTTTTTCCAATGTCAGATACTTCCTTAATACTATGTATGCTGATCATGAGAAAGCTAATAGGGCAACAATTTTATCCCTTGATGCACAGAAGGCTTTTGACCAGATTGAGTGGCCTTACATGTTTGAGTCACTGTACGGGTTTGGGTTCGGCGAGTCATTTGTATCTTGGGTAAAACTGATATACGCCGGCCCAATGTGCTCTATTATAACCAGCGGTGACAATTCAACTCTGTTTCCCCTACACGGTTCAGTCCAGCGGGTGTCCTCTCTCGCCGGCCCGTTTTGCCGTCACGGTAGAGCCCCGTGCCCTAAAAATAAGAAGTCACCCAAATATTCTGGGTTTGAAAGTGGGAGGTATTGAAACACTTATTAGTTTATATGCTGACGATGTGATACTCTACTTACAAAACTCAGAAACGTCAGTCCCTCTTCTTCTAGATTTAATCACCTCTTTTGGTAGACTTTCGGGAAACTCAATCAGTTAGACAAAAAGTGGCTTTGTGCCCCTCTTCAATGACTACACGCGGGGTTTTTTGGGAAGTGTCCCGGTCAAAGTAGTTAAAGATCACTTTACTTACCTCGGCTTGACAATCCCCAAAGATCCTAAATTAGTACTCAAATTAAACTTTGCGGAGTTTATTTTAAAACTTAAACAGAATGTAGAAAGTTGGAAAACTGTGCCTCTGCCCATAAGACCTCTGTACAAACACCAATCTGTTTCAATCACTCCCTTCTACCCTCATGGTCAGATAAAACCCACCATGCTTGGAGGGAGAAGGGTCCAGTTTCTATTGAAGACCTGTACATAGAGGGATGGTTTGCAACATTTAGTCTGCTGAAAGAGAAATTTGAGCTGCCTCATTTGCTCTTTTTTCATTACTTGCAAATTAGATACTACATTCAATCTAAGATTTGTAATTTTGAAATCCTTCCAGGGAAACATATGTTTTTTGATATCTTAAAGAACCCTCCTGATTCCAGGCCTCTCGTTTCTAAGTTTGTACGTTTGTTTGATAATTGCACTGTAGCGTCTACTGTGAAGATTAGAGATGCCTGGAGAGAGGAGTTGGGCATTGAATTATCTGAAGCTGCCTGTTTGTCTATGATACAGGCTTGCTCTGTTAACAGCAAGCACCAACTGATCCAGTTTAAAGTTGTCCACCGTCTCCATTACTCTAAACTCAGATTGCACAGGATTTACCCTTCTGTCTTGCCAATGTGTGATAGATGTCAAGGGACAGAAGCCACGTTGTCACACACCTTTTGGTTTTGCCTATTACTGACTGGATTTTGGTCCAAAATGTTCAACTGATACTCAAAGGCCAATAAAAGATCCTTCCCCTTGGAAGCTGGTCTCGCTATATTTGGCTACTCGCAATCTACTATTTGTTTCCCTGCAGCCATACAACAGTCTCTGATGCTGGGGATGATTGTTGCCAAAAGACTTATCTTGATGGAATGGAAATCACCTTCTCCCCCTTCCTTTTGGAGATGGATGGCTGATATGATCTCAGTCATACAGATGGAGAAACTTAGGTTCTTGAGAACCAATTCAATTAAAAAATTTTCGGCTATCTGGGATCCATTTCTTGCCTATCTGGACAAGGCCAGGGGCAGGTGAGCAATTTCCCCCCAGCTGATTTCTCACGTCCCTCATTTGAGATTTATGCTTAGTATTTTTGAGCACTTTGTACAATAGGCATCCCTCTAATGTTATGTCTTTTTTTTTTGCTTATTTCTTTTTTTATAGATGTCTGAGCTGGTATGTTTTTTTTGAAAATTTTGAAAATAAAGTATTTTTAAAAAATCATCAAGAAATGGAAAGAATATAGCACAGCTCTGCCTAGAGCAGACAGTCCTCAAAAAGAGGGCTACTGAGGGAGGCCACCAAGAGACCTATGACATCTCTGGAGCAGTTACAAGCTTCAGTGGCTGAGATGGGAGAGATTGCGCATACAACAACTGTTGTATGTATTGAGTATAAGAGCTGGAATGTTATGATGAGGTCGTATAAGGCATTGGTGAGGCCGAATCTGGAGTATTGTGTTCAGTTTTGGTCACCAAATTACAGGAAGGATATTAATGTTGAAAGAGTGCAGAGAAGGTTTATAAGGATGTTGCCAGGACTTGAGAAACTCAGTTACAGAGAAAGGTTGAATAGGTTAGGACTTTATTCCCTGGAGCATAGAAGAATGAGGGGAGATTTGACAGAGGTATATAAAATTATGGTGGGTATAGATAGAGTGAATGCAAGCAGGCTTTTTTCCACTGAGGCAAGGGGAGAAAAAAACCAGAGGACATGGGTTAAAGGTGAGGGGGGAAAAGTTTAAAGGGAACATTAAGGGGGGGCTTCTTCACACAGAGAGTGGTGGGAGTATGGAATGAGCTACCAGACGAGGTGGTAAATGTGGGTTCTTTTTTAACATTTAAGAATAAATTGGACAGATACATGGATGGGAGGTGTATGGAGAGATATGGTCCACGTGCAGGTCAGTGGGACTAGGCAGAAAATGGTTCGGCACAGCCAAGAAGGGCCAAAAGGCCTGTTTCTGTGCTGTAGTTTCTATGGTTTTTTCTATGGTATGGTTTTCACAAAATGCTGGAGGAACTCAGCAGGCCAGGCAGCATTTATGGAAAAGAGTACAGTCAACGTTTCGGGCTGAAACCCTTTGGCAGGACTGGTGTGAAAAAGCTGAGGAGTAGATTTAAAAGATGGGGGAGTGGAGAGAGAAACACCAGATGATAAGTGAAAACTGAAGGGAGAGAGATGAAGTAAAGAGCTGGGAAGTTGATTGGTGAAAGGGGCAGAAGCCATGGAAGAAAGAAAAGGTGGGAGGAGCACCAGAGGGAGGTGATGGACAAACAAGGAGATAACATGAGAGAGGGAAAAGGCGAAGGAGACGGGGTGGGGGGGCATTACTGGAAGTTCAAGAAATCGATGTTCATGCCATCAGGTTGGAGGCTACCCAAACAGAATATAAGGTGTTGCTCCTTGAACCTAAGTGTGGCCTCATCACGACAGTGGAGGAGGCCATGGATTAATAAATCGGAATGGGAATTGAAAGTGAAACTAAAATGGGTGGGTACTGGGAGATCCCGATTTTTCTGGCAAATGGACTGTAGGTGCTCAACAAAGCAGTCTACCAATCTACGTCAGGACTCACCAATATACAGAATCTCCCAGTGACCACACTTTTTAATGTGTGCGTAGCTGGGATTTCCAGCATCTGAGATTTTCTCTTGTTTACAGTAACTGTTATCTGGGTACTTCACCTGTCGTAATTTTATGGCAAAGGGGAAGCCACTTTTGGAAAAAAACTCTCAAAAAGTCTCAGCTAGAGTTTGCCAGAAAGAAGTGAGAGACTGAAGTCTGCTGGAAGGGGGATCTATGGTCTGATAAAACCAAAATTGTGCTTTTTGGCCATTAGACTGAACGCTATGTTTGGCATAGGCCAAACGCTGCGCATCATCAAAATCATACCTACCATGAAGCATGGTGGTGGCTGCACCATGCTATAAGGATGCTTCACTGCAGCAGCCTCTAAGGCTGATGAAGGTAGAGGGTAAAATGAATGCAGCAAAATACAGGGAAATCCTGGAGGAAAATCTGATGCAGTCTGCAAGAGAACTGTGACTTGGGAGAAGATTTGTTTTCCAGGAAAGACTATGACCCCAAGGATAAAACCAAAGCTACGCAGGAATGGCTTAAAAACAACAAAGTTAATGTCCTGGAATAGCCAAGTCAGAGCTCAAATCAATTGAGAATTTGTGGCTGGACTTGAAAAGGGCTGTTCACTCACAATCCCCATACAATCTGATAGAGCTTGAGCAGTTTTGTAAAGAAGAATGGGGAAAAATTGCAGTGTCCAGATGTGCAAAGCTGATAGAAACCTATCCACAAGGGTTCAAGCTGCCAAAGGTGCACCTCCTAAATACTGACAAAGTTGGTTGCCAGCAATTATTTTGTGTTTTATATTTCTAATGAATTTGGATCACTTTGTAGAGATTTGTTTTCACTTTGATGTGAAAGAGTCTTTTCCATTGATCAGTGTCAAAAAAGCCAAATTAAATCCACTGTGAATCAATGTCATAAAACAATAAAATAGGAAAACTTTCAAAAGGGATGAATACTTTTTAATTGAGTATTGAGTATTAATGAGACATATAATGAAGATTTTTCTTGCTAGTCAATGATTAATAGCGAAAGTCAAACGAGGTGCCTGTACAAATAGTCATTCTTCAACATACTTCTTTTTTTTTGGGTGCTTTCTTGGAATCCCAAAGCCTGTCGGAACTGGCAACAGTTAAAAATAATCCTGGACAAAAGTAATTTAAAAATAGTTCCTAGTGCAATTATTTTTAAATACAATTGTATGATGTAGCAAGGTTTCTCATCACTATAAAAAAGAAGTTGTGTAAGGTGAATGTCTTTGATACTTTTGCAATGCCATTTATGTAATCCAGAATATTGCAATAATATGTGGCATCCTTCAAATGTTGGGTAATTGTGTCCATGCACAGCAGTTGTATGTTGCCCAACATCACTCCATCCTGAAAAACAAGCTAAGAGTTGCATCAGCGTGCCTCTTGACTATACAACCATTGCAACAACTGGTGTACTTATACTTAATATCTATTGATTTCATACTCCAACTCATTACTTTTCTGTTAATTTCTAACCGCCTTTGTCACATGTCCTCACACTCAATTTACTCATTCTTGGGGGAAGAAAGTAATAATTGATAGAATTAAAGTCAGGACTCTGGAGATGAGATTCCATGAATTCAATACTATCTAATAGACCTATAAAGATATGAAAGTAATGGAAGATATAATTCACTGAGGCAATAACTTAAGCAAGACCCATCTAAAAATGGAATAGTGAATGATAAACATGATACCTGAATGGAGTTTCATTATTAGCTAGCATGTCTACGTTATGTTACAGTCATTGATCTCTGCAAAGATGGTGCTCTTAAGATCAAGGCCAAGATGCAAATTTATTTATCACATGGACGTTGAAACATAGAGTGTTCCATTTGTGTTAGCAACCAAAACATCTAAGGATGTCCCACAAGTGTTGCCACACATTCTGGTGCCAACATAGCACACCCACAATACTCAGCAGAACAACACAGAACACAATAAAAACAGAACACATCAGGTGGCAAAACAAGCCTCGATCCTCCCTCCTGCATACCCACCCTCCCACAGACGTACAGAGTCTTCTAACCCCAGGATAGGCTGTCTTCAGCCTCCAGCAGACTTAGTCTTGAGCTTGTAGACATTGGTCCTTCAACTTCCCAAGTGGACTTGCAGAGATTTGCAGACTTGGGGCTCCAGACATTTGGCCTCGACTCCCAGACTTCCAATCTGGGCTTCTAATTGACCTTTGGGCTTTGATCCCCAGCATCAATCCCAGGACCCACAAATCACCAAACACTAGGCTACGATTTCTCACTCACTGATGATGGGACCCTAAATTCTAGGCCTCGAAATCCGGACTCTCCAAAAACGAGACCTGGAACACTATGCCTCATGTCAGGCCTTTCTCAGAGCTGACAGTTTGGTACAGTTCTGAAGAAATGCTGCATAAATCTTCCTTAAACATCTCCTTAATGCTCAAGACATTTTTTTTTAATCTATCAATGGTGGTGTGGGAATTGATTTTATCTGGACAGGCCCACTGGGATTTGATCAGCTGTCTGTTCCTTATTAAACTGAGGCTAAATCATGTTTTCTCTCTGGTCTTCTGAACTGCTTCTTGCTGTTTTCATTGCCTACGTGCGTAATTATTAGAATTCAATGATTATGTCAGGACTTGGATGTTCTTGCATTGGAGACAGTTCAGGGGAGATTCACAAGAATTATCCTGGAAATGAAAGGTTTACCATATGAGGAGTGTTTGATGGCTCTGGGCCTGGCCTCACTGGAGTTTAGAAAAATGAGGGTGAATTTCATTGAAACCTATCAAATATTGATAGGCATAGAGAGAGTGGATATGGAGAGTATGTTTCTTATAATGGGGATTCTAGCACCACAGAGCACAGCCTCAGAATACAAGGACATCACTTTAGAAGAGAAGAGGAGGAATTCTTGTACCTTGAAGAAAGGTCTCGGTTCGAAATGTCAACAGTTTATTCATTTCCATAGATGCTTCCTCCAGTATTTCGTGTATGTTGCTTTGGAATTTCTTTAGCCAGAGAGTGGTGAAAATCTGAAATTCATTGCCATGAAGGGCTGTGGAAGCCAGATAATTTGGTATATTTAAAGCAGAGGTTGATAGGTTCTTAATTAGTAAGGATATCAAAGGTTACAGGGAGAAGGCAGGACAATGGGGTTGAGAAGGATAATAAATCAGCCATGATGGAATGATGACGCAGATTAGAGGGGCTGAATGACCTAATTCTGCTCCTATGGTGAGAGAACACTTTCTTCTTCAGTCTTGCACCTGTAGGAAACTTTGCAGGAATGAGGCTGAATGGTGAGAGTTGCGGATCAGGCCAATAAATGGAGTGCATTCATTGAGATGAGAGAAAGAGTGGTGATCTGTCGTCATTGGTTAATGTTGTGGGTTGGTGTAGTTGAGCCAGGGGAGATGATTATCAGTTAGGAGGTAGTTCGGTCAGAAATATAACAATGGCTAGTTAGAGGGTGCTTTGTGTTGGGAGCACTGAAATTATCTGTTGAGTTCCAGTTGGGTTAGTGGCCAATGTTCTGAGTAAAGAGCGTGATTGTCATCCTAGGAATAATGAGATAGGAAATGTTAAATGCCAAAAATTACTTTAGTCAAGGGAAGTTATTCAAGGTAGTTTGAATTAGGAGACATTGATTGTCAGTCAGTGTGTAGTTAAGTCAGTGAATGCGATTGTCAGTCAGTGGGTAGTTGAATATAAAGATAAAGATAAAAAAATTAGCTTTATTTGTCACATGTACATCAACATATAGAGCAATATCTGTCACTTATATCAAATCAAATCAGCGAGGATTGAGCTGGGCAGCCCCCACAAGTGTTACTGCACTTCTGGACGCCAACATAGCATGCCACAACTCACAAACTCTAACCATGTGTCTTTGAAAGGTGGGAGGAAACCAGAGCACCTGCAACCCTCACCTTCATGGGGAGAACGTACAAACTCTTTACAGCCAGTGGCAGGAATTGAACTCCGATCTTACAGCTGGCACTGTAAAGGACACTCATTTCCACCTACAGTAAGTGGACTGTGAATTCCAGTTTTAGGCATTTAATGGAGAACAAGATTCAAGATTGTTTATTGTCATTCTTCAGTACACAAGTGTAAAGGAGATCAAAATGACTGTTACTCTAGATCCAATGCAGCATAAAAAAATCACAATAAGTAAAAGGAACACAATCAAAAAAAAATATATAAATATAAAAGCAATCCAATTGTCATCATCGTGGCTATCCCTCTAGGTCGAGGATGATGGTCTTCGTTCTGAGGAAGTGGCCCACAGAGTGAAGATGCCTGTGCATGTATTTGGTTAACGTGTACTTGATGTTGCACTCCAAGAAGCACATGATCAACCAACTGATTCCAATGGCATGGAAACCATGACGATTGGAGCTGATGAATTTGTTGCAGCCTTCATCCGCCTTCACAGCCGTTGAGTTCAAAGTAACTTCATCCACCTGTTCCACCGTTGAGGTCTTGGCTGGATTGTTCTTTATCAGGGACCTCACCCTCAACCTTACCGCCATGGGTGACCCTACCAGGAGCATGGCTCCAGACAGCATCGCTCTCAGGATCACAGGACCACACAAGCTTCTCCACCACGACAAGGTGACAATCCACAGAGAGGAATCCAGTATTACACAATGTACGGTACACTTGTAATGTAATATACATAGACTGATTGTATATAGAATACCTAAGGTGAGTCACAACTAGTTGAGTCAGATGTTGATTTCCAGTTGGTGGATACTTAAATCAGGAGGCTGGGATTGTAAATCAAGGGACTGCTCAGCTAGGTGACATTAACTACAATTGAAAGATAGGTTGGTAATGGGACATTGATTGTCACAGAGGGTAGTTAAATCAGGAGGCATTGATTGTAAATCAAAGGGGTGTTGAGTCAGGGGACTGTGGTTGTCAGTCATAGTGTAAATGTCATAGGGGGCTTAGATTGGAAATCAGAGAATAATTGAGTCAGGAAAATATAACAGTCAGTTTGTATCAGGGAGAATTGAATATCTGCATGGGATAATTCCACCAAAGACTCTGATTGTTACTTGGGTTGTATCTCCGAAGGCACAAAACACAGAACCTTAAAGTGGATGGGCTACAACAGCAGCAGGCAATGAACATACACACAGTAGTCACTTTATTGGATACAGGGGGTAACTAATAAATAAGTGTTCAGATAGATAGAGCCTGATTAGGAATAGTCAACTTGGCTCTGTGTGTAGTGAACTTAAAGGCCTTTTCCTCTTTGTGGTTACTAGGAAGAGCAGTATCTAGGTTCAGCATTCACTGCTGTATGGAAGCCGACCAGTTGAAACACTTTCCTCAGAATCCAAAGGCTGCTTCTGCTTCTCTGAACACATATTTCTGGAGTGAAGGAGGATGAGAGATGACTTGAAAGTTGTGCACAAGAAAAGGCAGAAATTAAATAAACAACCAGAGAATTTCCCTGCAGCAGAAATGGTTAATTGCAGGAGGCATAATTTTGAGGTGATTGGAGGAAAGTATTGAGGGGGGGAATGTCAGAGGTAAGTTCTTCACACAGGGAGGTGGGTGCATGGAACGCCCTGCCAGGGGTGGTGGCTGAGATAGATACATTAAGGACATTAAAGCGACTATTAGATTGGCACATGGATGATAGAAAAATGGAGCGTAATGTTCAAGAGAAGCGTTAGATTGATCTGAAGTAGTTTAAATGTCGGTACAACATTGTGGGCCGAAAGGCCTGCACTGTGCTGTAGTGTTCTATGTAAATGCAGACCATATGGAAAACATGAGAAACACAGCATCAGTAGGTCCCTTGTACCTGCTCTGCTCTTCAAACAGTTCAGGGCTGAGTTGGTTAATCTCAGCACCATTTTAGTGAACTAACCCCAAACTACTTCATTGCTTTAACACTTAAAATCTATCAACCTCTGCTGAGAATCTAGTCTGCAACTGAGCCTCTACAGTAGTCATGTGATTGTCCTCTGTGTGAAGAAATAGCTCTGCTCCATTCCATCCTCTTCAAACTCATTGATAAACCTGGGACCACAGCACCAGTCCTGACTGACACAAATATTAGACCTGCTGCTATACTGCCCTGGTATCTAAAGTTTGATCCTGACCTCGGTAGCTGTCTGAACATTCTTCCTCTGCCCACATGGCTTTTCATAGTATCTCTGTTTCCTCTCACATCCCAAAGCTCTGCTAGTACATTAATTGGCTGCGAAAGAATAGTTCCATTTCTAGGGGTATAGATGCAGATTTGGGGAGGTGTTGACAGAATATGGGGATGATCAGTTTTGAAATGTGACTGATTAGAACATTCTAAAACCCAGCATAAATTTGAATGATTTGAACAGCCTCCGTCGATATTGTAAGGAAATATAAAAAACAAATAAAAATGAAATCAATTCACTCCATATTTTACTCTTCATGCTCTTCATAATCTCTCTAATTTTATTCAATAATCTTTTGTGTGGAACTTTATCAAAGGCCTTCTGAAAGTCAGAATATTTCACATCAACTAGTTTGCCCTTCTCTTTTTTCTGGTTACAACTGCAAAATAAAAAACATATTTATCAAACATAATTTCCATAAATCTATGCTGACTCTGCCCAGTGCCATTACACTATATTACACTTACCCTTCCTACAGATATTGGGATAACGTGTCTACACCTCACTGTTTTCTCTCTCTTTTCTTAAACAGCGGGGTTGCATTTGACACTTCCTTAATGTGTTTTGATTTATTGGAATGTATTGTGTACATTAAAGGTATAGATAATTTCTTCAAAACCACAGTTCAGAAATATTGTTGTGACTATAATTGTATTTTCTAAAAAAGATTGTCAAAAATCATTGTTTCTGAGATACTTTCTTCTAGTTGGTCAGTGTCGGCCTACGCTTGTAAAAGTTCTGTAGATGCTATCGATGTTTTGTCCTCAGAAATCTTTGATGCAACAGGTACAGGACACTGCCAAATAAGAAATTTCTCTCCCTTAAGAAGCAGAGGGAGATCATCCTGTGGCACCATCATGTGGTGGACATTGTGATGGGCATCATAATGTCCAGGAACGGAAAAGGCTATTGAGAATGGTGGATGCAGCCCAGTCCATCACAGGAAAATCAGCATCCATCATTAGGGCCACCCACCATCCAGGCCATTTTCTCTTCTCGCTCCCTCCTTCGGGAAGGAAGTTCAGGAGCCCTTGGTCTGTGGAGTGGAAGATCGAGGAGGTAGCTGGAGGTAGTTCCTTGTAGACATGACACACCAGTTTTAAGGGGCAGTGGGGCCTGTAAGGACTTTGTCTGCATAGCGTGAGATTGTGGAGTGCATTGGAGACGGTTCCCATTGGACTTCACATGCCAGTTTTGAAAAGTGAGCTGGGTCTTTTGTGACTTATCTGCGGAGCAGGAGATTGCTTGAGTAACTTAACAAGGGCCAATAAGTAGACTCAAGTTTTAAGCAGAGTGGTCATGGTTAGTGCGACCATCGACCTTTGTGTGAGTGGACAGTGTTTCAACAGGGTTCGACTGTTTCCTGGGCCAACAGAGTGGCTGCCAGCCACTCCAAGCTAGGTAGGGATCTGGCTGTTTCCGCAGCCAGCTGAGGTTGCTGGCTGAACTGAGACTCGGAGCTTCCCTGGAGCAGAGATGGAACTGTCTGTCATTCTTTGGTGTCTGTCTCTTCTTGTCCTTGCCTCTCTGGGGTAAGCCAGGCCATTTTGCCGTTGCCCTGTGGGGGAATCTGTCTTGTCTTGTCCTCGCCTCCGTGGGGTAAGCCAGGCCGTTTTGCCGTTACCTGACGGAGAGACTTGACCCACCTTGATGTGGAGATGAAGTTGAGTCCCAGCTTGTCGTAGGATAAGTCCCGGCTCTATGTCTATATTCTGTCCTGTCTTATGTTTGTGTTGTGTTAAAGATGAGTCCTGGCTTGTCGAAGTATAAGTCCCGGCTCTATGTTGATGTTCAGTGCCCAGTTTGTCTCTCAGCTCCAGTCTCCGAGTTATCAGCCTCCACATTTCAAGACAAAGATCCCGCAGCCAAGCTCCAAGAACCCAAGCCTCGACGATCCCGCAGCCAAGCTCCAAGAACCCAAGCCTCGACGATCCCGCAGCCAAGCTCCAAGAACCCAAGCCTCGACGATCCCGCAGCCAAGCTCCAAGAACCCAAGCCTCGACGATCCCCCAGCCAAGCTCCAAGAACCCAAGCCTCGACAATCCCGCAGCCAAGCTCCAAGAACCGAAGCCTCGACGATCCCGCAGCCAAGCTCCAAGAACCCAAGCCTCGACGATCCCGCAGCCAAGCTCCAAGAACCCAAGCCTCGACGGTCCCGCAGCCAAGTTCCAAGAACCCAAGCCTCGACGATCCCGCAGCCAAGCTCCAAGAATCCAAGCCTCGAGGATCCCGCAGCCAAGCTCCAAGAATCCAAGCCTCGAGGATCCCAAGCCCCCAAGCTCCTAGAACCCAAGCCTCAAGCCATGTCATGTCCTTGCCTGGTTCTAGGGTCCGAGCCCGAGGCAAGACTCAGGTTCTGGGTCCTTGTCCATTCTCGGACTCGGAGTCCAAGCCTTGTCTCCTAGTCCATGGTTCCTAGTCCTGGTCCCGCTTTCCATAGGCCAAGTCTGCATTCCCGTACCTGCTCCTGGTCTGAATCCTGTCATGTCCCTACTCTAGTCAAGTCCTGTTCCTTGTACTTCAGTGACTGTGTCTTGCGTTTGGGTCCATTCCCAGCACCCCATTGTGACAGACAGCTTACCTGGGGAAGCAACAGTGGCCGTGCCTCCGGCACAGAGTCCGGCCCTGTAGCTCAGAAGGGTAGGGAAAGGAAGAGTAGTAATAGGGGACTCAATAGTTAGGGGGTCAGATAGACGATTCTGTGGACGCAGTCCGGAGTCCCGGATGGTAGTTTGCCTCCCTGGTGCCAGGGTCCGGGATGTTTCTGATCGCGTCCAAGAGATCCTGAAGTGGGAGGGAGAGGAGCCAGAGGTCGTGGTACATATAGGTACCAATGACATAGGTAGGAAAAGGGAAGAGGTCCTGAATGAAGAATATAGGGAGTTAGGAAAGGAGTTGAGAAAAAGGACCGCAAAGGTAGTAATCTCGGGATTACTGCCTGTGCCACGCGACAGTGAGAGTAGGAATACGATGAGGTGGAGGATAAATGCGTGGCTGAGGGATTGGAGCAGGGGGCAGGGATTCAAGTTTTTAGATCATTGGGATCTCTTTTGGCGCAGGCATGACCTGTACAAAAAGGACAGGTTACATTTGAATCCTAGGGGGACCAATATCCTGGCGGGGAGATTTGCAAGGGCTACTGAGGTGACTTTAAACTAGAATGGTTGGGGGCTGGGAATCAAATTAAAGAGCCTAGGAGAGAGGAGGTTAGTTCACAAATGGAGAAAGCTAGTAGACAGTGTGTGAGGGAGGATAAGCAGGGGACAGAGATCAGGAGCACTCAGACCAAAGATGCAGGGGACAAGGAAGAAAAAGATAACTAAGTTGTTTGCTCCATTAAGGATAAACAGAGTAGGAGGTGGAGAGTTTCTTAAATGCATCTATTTTAATGCTAGGAACATTGTAAGAAAGGTGGATGAGCTTAGAGCATGGATTGATACCAGGAAATATGATATTGTAGCTATTAGTGAAATGTGGTTGCAGGAGGAGTGTGATTGGCAACTAAATATTCCAGGATTTCATTGCTTCAGGTGTGATAGAATAGGAGGGGCAAGAGGGGGAGGTGTTGCATTGCTTGTCAGAGAAAATATAACAGCAGTGCTCTGGTAGGATAGATTAGCGGACTCGTCTAGGGAGGCTATTTGGGTGGAATTGAGGAATAGGAAGAAGAAGAAGAAGAATATCTTTATTGTCATTGTTGTGGAGCAATGAAACTCAGTTTAGCAGCTCAACGTTTTGCAGCATGACAAAGAATATATACATAAAATAAACTCTAAAACCTCAGGAGTGCAGTCCAAAATTAATAATATATGGATGGGGGCGGGGGGTAGGGCTATTGCACACCTGCCATTCCTGGAAGTGTGATGCATGTAGCTGCCGCCGTCTTAGGAGGGGGGCAGGAGAAGGGAAGGGGGTGTTATACATTTCACTGCTTGTGGGTAGAAGCTGTTAAGGAGTCTCTTTGTTTTCGTCCTTAATGCTCTGTATCTCTTCCCAGAAGGTAGAGGGGAAAACAGGTGATGTCCAGGATGAGTGGGATCCTTTGAAATACAAGTAGCCTTCTTTTGAAGACTGCCAGTATAAATGTCTCTGAGGGAGGGTAATGTTGTGCCAACAACCCGCTCTGCTACCCTCACCACCCGCTGCAAGTCCTTCCTGTTCTGTTCTGTGCAGCTGGCAAACCACACTGCACAGCAATACATCAGCAGGCTCTCTATAGTTGTCCGATAGAAATTGATCAGCAGGTGATGAGGGAGGAGAGCATGCTTTAGCTTCCTCAGGAAGTACAGCCTCTGTTGGGCCTTCCCCACCTGACAAGAGATATGGGCAGTCCAGGTGAGGTCAGCCGAGATGTGGACGCCGAGGAACTTGAAACTCTCTACTCTCTCCACCTCTTTCCCATATATGTGCAGAGCAGAGTGCTCGACGCGCTTTGATTTCCTGAAGTCTACTATCAGCTCCTTGGTTTTTGTGATGTTCAAGTCCAGGTTATTACGACAACACCATTCTGTCAAATGCTGTACCTCCTCCCTATAGGCTGTCTCATCACAGTCTGATATGATATCTATTAGGGTGGTATCGTCAGCAAATTTGACAATGGTGTTGGTGGACTGAATGGTAGAGCAGTCATGGGTGAAAAGAGAATAGAGGATGGGGCTGAGAACACACCCCTGTGGTGTACCGGTGTTCAGGATGAGAGTAGATGATGTGTGTTCTCCCATCCTGACACTTTGGGGTCTGTTACTCAGAAAATCCAGTATCCATGAGCACAGTGAACTGCCAAGGCCCGGGCTGCTCAATTTCTGCACCAGTTTGTAGGGGATGACTGTATTAAAAGCTGAGCTGTAGTCCACAAACAGCATCCTTACATAGGTGTTATCCTGATCCAGGTTTGTAAGGGCTGTGTGGAGAGCTGTGATGACTGCATCCTCTGTCGATCTGTTTGCACGATACACAAACTGGTATTTATCAAGGTCAGCAGGTATGGCAGACTTAATATAAGACAATATGAGTCTCTCAAAACATTTCATGATGATAGGAGTTAGAGCAACTGGGCGGTAGTCATTAAGGCAGTTCACTGTACTTTTCTTTGGTATGGGTATTATTGTGGCTGACTTAAGGCAGGTGGGGACTACGGACTGTAGTAGCGAGAGGTTGCAGATGGTAGTAAATACTCCCGCTGGTTGATCTGCGCAGTCCTTAAGAATCCTTCCGGTGACTCCATCTGGGCCAGCTGCTTTCCTTGCATTGAAAGATGTTGTGACACTTATAGGGGTGTATTATAGACCACCTAATGGGGACCGAGAACTGGAGGAGCAAATTTGTAAGGAGATAGCAGATATTTGCAGTAAGCTTAAGGTTATGATTGTGGGAGATTTTAATTTTCCAGACATAGACTGCGTCATAGGAAGTCATTCCTGCCTGTGGCCATCAAACGTTACAACTCCTCCCTTGGAGGGTCAGACACCCTGAGCCAATAGCCTGGTCCTGGACTTATTTCCTGGCATAATTTATATATTATTATTTAATTATTTATGGTTTTTATATTACTATATCTATACTCTATTCTTGGTTGGTGCAACTGTAACGAAACACAATTTCCCTCGGGATCAATAAAGTATGACTATGACTATGACTATGGAAGCCCATTCTGTAAAAGGGCTGGATGGTTTGGAGTTTGTCAAATGTGTGCAAGATAGTTTTTTGCAGCAATACATAGAGGTACCAACTAGAGAAGGGGCAGAGTTGGATCTCCTGTTAGGGAATGAGATAGGTCAGGTGACGGAGGTATGTGTTGGGGAGCACTTCGGGTCCAGTGATCACAATACCATTAGCTTCAATATAATTATGAAGAAGGATAGGACTGGACCTAGGGTTGAGATTTTTGATTGGAGAAAGGCTAACTTTCAGGAGATGCAAAGGATTTAGAAGGAGTGAATTGGGACAATTTGTTTTATGGGAAGGATGTAATAGAGAAATGGAGGTCATTTAAAGGTGAAATTTTGAGGGTACAGGATCTTTATGTACCTGTTAGGTTGAAAGGAAAGGTTAAAAGTTTGAGAAAGCCGTGGTTTTCAAGGGACAATGGAAACTTGGTTCGGAAAAAGAGAGGGATCTTCAATAAATATAGGCAGCTTGGAGTTAATGAGGTGCTTGAGGAATATAAAGAATGTAAAAAGAATCTTAAGAAAGAAATTAGAAAAGCTAAAAGAAGATACAAGGCTGCTTTAGCAAGTAAGGTGAAGATAAATCCAGAGGGTTTCTACAGTTATGTTAATAGCAAAAGGATAATGAGGGATAAAATCGGTCCCTTAGAGAATCAGAGTGGACAGCTTTGTGCGGAGCCAAAAGAGGTGGGAGAGATTTTGAACAATTTCTTTTCTTCGGTATTCACTAAGGAGAAGGATATTGAATTGTGTAAAGTAAAGGAAACAAGAAGGGTAGTTATTGAAAGTATAGCGATTAAAGAAGAGGAAGTAATGGCACTTTTAAGGAATATAAAAGTGGATAAGTCTCCGGGTTCGGACAAGATATTCCCTAGGACCTTGAGGGAAGTTAGTGTTGGCTCTGACAGAAATATTTCAAATGTCATTAGAAATGGGGATGGTGCCGGAGGATTGGGGTATTTCTCATGTGGTTCCATTGTTTAAAAATGGTTCTAAGAGTAAACCTAGCAATTATTGGCCTGTGAGTTTGATGTCAGTGATGGGTAAATTGATGGGAAGTATTCTTAGAAATGGTATATATAATTATCTAGATAGACAGGGTCTGATTCGGAACAGTCAACATGAATTTGTGCGTGGAAGGTCATGTTTGACAAATCTTATTGAATTTTTTGATGAGGTTACTAGGAAAGTTGACGAGGGTAAAGCAGTGGATGTTGTCTATATGGACTTCAGTAAGGCCTTTGACAAGGTTCCACACGGAAGGTTAGTTAGGAAGGTACAATCATTAGGCATTAATATCGAAGTAGTAAAATGGATTCAACAGTGGCTGGATGCGAGACGCCAGAGAGTAGTGGTAGATAACTGTGTGCCAGATTGGAGGATGGTGTGTAGCAGTGTGCCTCAGGGATCTGTACTGGGTCCAATGTTGTTTGTCATATATATTAATGATCTGGATGATGGGGTGGTAAATTGGATGAGTAAGTATGCAGATGATACTAAGATAGGTGGTGTTGTGGATAATGAAGTAGGTTTTCAAAGCTTGCAGAGAGATTTAGGCCAGTTAGAACAGTGGGCTGAAAGATGGCAGATGGAGTTTAATGCTGAAAAATGTGAAGTGCTACATTTTGGTAGGACTAATCAAAATAGGACATACATGGTAAATGGTAGGGCATTGAAGAATGGTGTAGAACAGAGGGATCTAGGAATAATAGTGCATAGTTCCCTGAAGGTGGAATCTCATGTGGATGGGGTGGTGAAGAAAGCTTTTGGTATGCTGGCCTTTATTAATCAGAGCATTGAGCATAGGAGTCGGGATGTAATGTTGAAATTGTATAAGGCATTGGTAAGGCCAAATTTGGAGTATTGTGTACAGTTCTGGTCACCGAATTATAGAAAAGATGTCAAAAAAATTGAGAGAGTACAGAGGAGGTTTACTAAAATGTTGCCTAGGTTTCATCTCCTAAGTTACAGAGAAAGGTTGAACAAGTTAGGTCTTTATTCTTTGGAGCGTAGAAGGTTGAGGGGGGTCTTAATAGAGGTGTTTAAAATTATGAGGGGGATTGAAAGAGTTGACGTGGATAGGTTTTTTCCATTGAGAATGGGGGAGATTCAAACAAGAGGACATGAGTTGAGAGTTACAGGGCAAAAGTTTAGGGGTAACACGAGGGGGAACTTCTTTACTCAGAGAGTGGTAGCTGTGTGGAACGAGCTTCCAGCAGAAGTGGTTGAGGCAGGTTCGATATTGTCATTTAAAGTTAAATTGGATAGATATATGGACAGGAAAGGAATGGAGGGTTATGGGCTGAGTGCAGGTTGATGGGACTAGATGAGAGTAAGAGTTCGGCACGGACTAGAAGGGCCGAGATGGCCTGTTTCTGTGCTGTAATTGTTATATGGTTATATGGTTAAGGCCTCAATATCTCTTGAAAAGCAAGTTTCCCTAAACCTGTAATCTTTGTCTTTTATTCTGACAGGAACATACAAACTCTATACTCTCAAAATTTCACTTTTGAAGGCCTCCCACTTACCAATTACACCTTTGTCATAAAACAACCTGTCGCAATCCACACTTGCCAGATCCTTTCTGATACCATCAAAATTATCCTTTCTCCAATTTAGATTCTCAACCCAAGCACTAGAGTTATCCTTTCCCATAATGGCATTATGATAACTAGATGCAAAGTTTTCCCCTACACAAATTTCTGTCACCTGCCCCATCTCATTCCGTAGTAATAGATCTAGTATTGCACTCTCTCTAGCTGGGACTTCTATATACTGATTAAGGAAACTCTCCTGAACACATTTGACAAACTCTTTCTGCTCCAGCACTTTCACAGTATGGGAGTCCCAGTCAATATGTGGAAAGTTAAATTCACCTATTATCACAACCTTATGTTTCTTACAACAATCTGTGATGTCTCTACAAATTTACTCCTCTAAATCCTACAGAGTGATGTTTAGTCCCACGAACATGGTCAGACCTTTCTTTTTCCTCAATTCTACCCATAAAGCTTCACTAGATGAGTTCTCTAGTCTGTCCTGAGCACTGCTGTAACATTTTCTCTGACTAGTAATGCCACCCCTTCCTCTTTAATCCCTCCTGCTCCCTCACATTTAAAACAACTGAACTCCAGAACATTGAGTCCTGCTACTCCTGCAAACAAGTCTCAGTAATGGCTACAATGTCATAATTCCATGTGCTGATCCATGCCCTAAAATCATCTGCTTTTCCTACAATACCTGCATTGAAATATACTCAGCTCAGGACATTAGTCCCAACGTGCTCAACCTTTTGATTCCTGACCTTGTATGTAGACTTAACAAGATCTTGCTCCACAACCATTCCGTGTTCTGTTCTGGTGCTCTCCCTCGTGCAGCATTAGCAAACCTTCTCACTACGTCACCGTGTGTTTTTTTAAATTTATTCAAATTCCTACTGGCACCATCAAAACATCGTCTCAATCATTTGGTTTTGAAAATATCAGAGTGTTTGTTTTTGCTTTTCCTAACTTTGAATCACCCTTTCTGCAACTGCTACTAACATTTGTTTGTTCTGCCCTTGGAATGGTTCACAGTGAGATGCTTGTGCTTGATTTGAATTATTTTTATTATGGATTCCTCTTCATAACTATGACTACAAACTTTATTCTTCACAGGGCATTCTGTTTCTCTCTGCAAAGACACAAATTTAAAAGCCAATTAATAACTGCTTTGTTCTTTCCTTGACAAATCACATTAGCAGGATTCTCCATGATATTTGATGCCGATGCAGCTGATGAACCCAACATACATGAAGTAAGTGTTTTTCTTAGAAATATTTATTGAATAAAATTACAATTTTAGTTCCATATTCAGTGCCTGCATTCCTGAGGGCATTGTGTCTGTAACTGATTGCTGAGATATGTGGGTCTGAATATTTCTTACTTGATGATTCCCAATGGAGCTACGCATAAAGAATCAGCATTTATCAAAGTGATCTGCTGACACAACTGAGGTTGGGTGAGACTAGAACTAGAGGTCATAAGTTAAGGATGAAAGGTGAAATATTTAAGGGGAACATGAGGAGGGAACCTCCTCACAGTAGGTGGTGCAAGTGTGGAATGAAGTGTATGTTCAATTTCATCATTTAAGTGAGGTTTGGATAGGTACACGGATGGGGTGGTGCATAGAGAGCTATGGTCCAGGTGTGAACCAATGGGCCTTGACAGAATAATAGTTCAGCACAGACCAGATGGGCTGAAGGGTCTGATTCTATGCTGTAGTGCTCTTTAACTCTATGGTTGCTTTGTGTTGTGCTAACATAGAACAGATCGGAGCCTTGTTATGGTTGTTCGTCCATCGTTGACGTCGATGAGGACCTCGACACAATTATGATGGTGTCGAGACTAGCGCATGATCTGGATTTAAGTGAGGGAGAGTTGCGCAGCGTCAGCTTCACTCTCCCTTCCCAATTCCCATCTGGATCCAGTGGCAAGACAGAGTCGAGACGGCTGGAGATGGGACTAGGCGCAGTGGATGACCAGGACGTCTTCTGTGTCTTGTCCTGCTCTACACATTCCATGACGTTTGCAGAGACCGCCTTCTTGACCGTTGGACCTTCCATAGGTCTCGTCCGCTGAATCCGCCGGAGTCTGTCTTCACATGCTGGGACAGACAACTCTCTATCTCACCGAGGGTTTGAGACCCGTCAGCTACCCTCACCTGGTTTAGCCGGCTTGTCGAAGCCTTTGCCCGGGGTGTGGCCGCTGTTGCATGCAAACAGCTACAGGGAGCCACAGGTGAGAGCTGAGTGCCAGGTGGGGACCAAAGGTGGACTAACCGCCCTGAAAAGGACACGACATGTTCCCCCACCAGAGGTGCTACCCCTCCCTGACACCCCATAACCCCTTGTTATGAATGCACCCACCACTCCATTGCCTATTGAAGGTTCAAGTGCTTATACCAAAATAAATGTGAGGCAATCCTTTTCTTATCTGTTTGCAAGCAACTGGTAGAATGATGTAAATTAGACAGAAATGCATCGTTACTTCATGCATACAAGTTCCACTGTGACAAAATGTAAACTTCTTCCTTGGAGAACAGATTTCTTCAATATAACTCAGTTGTTAAGACATAAAAACATCTTCTTTCCAATAAAGGCATGAAGACAGCTTAAACGATGGGCCAGGCTAATGAGATCGTAAAATTCAACTAAGAATTAATGTTCTCCTTGCTAAAAATAAGAATCCCAAAGAGGTTAGACTTATTCTGAAATAATCCAGGAGTTGGAGATAGGATTTTCATACTGTCAAAGGAGGAAAATCCATCTTTTACCATAAGACATAGAAGCATAATTCGGCTGTTCACCTATTTCAGTCTGCTCTGCCATTTTGGAAATACACTGCACATTTTTAACAATGATGTGTTAGATTGGACTGTATAATTGTTATTTCCTTGTAGCTTTCTTATACTTGTTTCTATTTTTATATAATTACCAATATATAGGTAATTGATCAGTGTGTTGTTTAGAAGTTGCTGTTACCTTTGTATCTGTCTGGAAACTTACTAATTTCAGCGGAGGGTATCACATTACTTGAACAAGGGCCATCTTACTGGTTAATTAAAGCAATTGACTATATGCTATCAAGTAGTCTGGTATAGGAAGACCAGACTACATTGGTTTGTTCTCTTTTCCTCTTTTGTGACTGTTGTTCCCCCTTACCTCTAGGCTTTCTTTTGCTCTGCGCTCTCTTCTTCCCTTTGTTTCTTGTAGCACTTAATAAAAACAATCATAAACAACAGGTATTGTGCCTCATTCTTGACTTCCAAAGAAGCTTGGATCACAAAAACATCAAATCCAAAAGATGGGAAATGAAACACTGGGACTTTTATTGCACTGAACTTTTCCAACTGAGGCTGGGTGGGACTACAACCAGAGGTCAAGGGTTTAGGGCAAAAAGTGAAAAGTTTAAGGGAACATAAGGGGGGAAACTTTTTCACTCAGAGGATCGTGAGAGTGTGGAATGAGCTGCCAGTGAAAATAGTGCATGCAAGTTCAACTTCAACACTTAAGAGAAATTGGGGAAGGTACACGGATGGTAGGTGTATGGAGGGCTATGGTCCCTGTGCAGGTCGATGGGAATAAGCAGTTTTAATGGCCTTTGTCTGTGCTGTACCTTTCTATGACTTGATGGCTTGATAAAGATATATTGATGTTGGAAGAGTAGCTCAATGCTACAATTTAGTGATTAATCTGAGCACACTTCAAGATGAGCTAGTCAACCTTGTGGCATTGAAATGTTGAAGTGATGCAACCTTAGAGATTAGCAGCCAATTTAACTCCAAAAAGGCAATGATGCAGAAGGAACAAGGAACTGATTCAGAAAAATCAAAAACCTGCAGATGCTGTAAATCTGAAATAAAACAGAAAATGCTCAAAATACCCTGCATTGGACACAATATAGTATAGCACAGGAAGAACTTCCAGCCCATAATACCCAACCATAATACAATTATCAGATAATCCCATTCACCTGCACAATGCACGGTTGAGTGAACTCGGCCTTTTCTCCTTGGAGCGATGGAAGATGAGAGGTGACCTGATAGAGGTGTATAAGATGGTGAGAGGCATTGATCGTGTGGATAGTCAGAGGGTTTTTCCCAGGACTGCCATAAGGGGACACAGGTTTAAGGTACTTGGGAGTAGGTACAGAGGAGATGTCAGGGTTAGGTTTTTTTACGTGGAAAGTGGTGAGTGCATGGAATGGTCTGCCAGCAACGGTGGTGGAGATGAATGCAATAGGGTCTTTTAAGAGACTTTTGCATAGATACATGGAGCTTAGAAAAATAGAGGACTATGGGTAACCCTCGTAATTTCAAAGGTAGGGACATGTTCAGCACAACTTTGTGGGCCAAAGGGCCTGTATTGTGCTGTAGTTTTTCTATGTTTCTATATCATAAGACCATAAGACTACAAGACATAGGAACAGAATTATGCCAATCGAACCTGCTCTGCCATTCAATAATGTCTGATTTATTTTTTCTTTCGACTCCATTCGCCAACTTTCTACCCGTAACCTTTGACACCCTCCCTAATAAGGCATCTTCCACTTTAAGTATACCCAATGAACTAGCCTTCACAGCCATCCATGACAATGAATTCCATAGATTCACCACCATCTAGCTAGAGAATTTCCAACTCATCTCTGTTTTAAAGGGACATCTTTCTATTCTGTCACTGTGCCTTCTGATTGCCCCCACGATTGGAAACATCCTCTGTACATCCACTCTGTCTAGGTCTTACAAAAATGATAGTTTTCAAAGCAAGCCCTCCTCATTCGTCAAAACTCCAGCAAAAACAGGCCCAGAGCCATCAAGGGTTCCTCATACATTAACACTTTCAATGCGGGGATTAGTCTTGTAAGCTATTCTGGACCTTCTCCAATGTCAGCATAGACTTTATGTAGAGTCCCAAAACTGCTCACAATACTCAAAGTAGTGTGGTTTGTCTAATGCCTTATAAAGCCTCACAGATTACATCCTTGCTTTTGTATCGTACCCTTTCATTCCCTGCCTGTTCACGTGCCTGACGGAATGCTTCTTAAACATTGCTCTCTTATGTATTTCCACCACCCTCACCTCAGAGTTCATTCCCGGCATCTGCCACTCTTTGTAAAAAAAACTTGCCTCAAATCTCTTTAAACATCCCCTCTCGCCTTAAAGCTCTGCCCCTTAATATTCGACATTTCCACCCTGGGGAAAAATAACCTGAATATCTACTTCATCTATTCTCGTGGGCAGTATATTAGGTACACTTGTCTCTAGACTCTAAGAGTTTAGAGATTATGGTGTGAAAAACAAAAAAACATCTAGTGAACAAAAGTTCTGTGGGCAAAAACACTTTCTTAATGAGAGAGGTCAGAGGAGAAGGGCCAGACCGATTCAAGTTGACAAGAAGGTGACAGTAACTCAAATAACAAACCATTACAACAGTGGTGTGCATTAGAGCATCTCTAAATGCACATCATGTCAAACCATGAAGGGGATGGGCTACAGCAGCAGAAGACAAGGCAAGGTTCCACTCATGTACCTCATAAAGTGGCCACTAAGTGTATGTTTCTCATAATGTATAAAGTTCTATCTGGTCTCCCCCTCAGCTTCCAACACTTCAGAGAAAACAGTCCAAGTTTGCCAAAGCTCACCATTAACTAATACTATACCTAACAACTATAGTAACATCTGTCAAAAAAACAGTTAACTTTTCAGATCTAAGACACTTCATCAGCAGTGAAGGTACAGAGTTGAAATTGGTAGAAATTGGAGAAGCAAAATTTGCTAAAGTAATTTCCGCCACATGTGACCACATAGTCGACATGGATTCAAATGGACATGATGCTAAAAGCCTGTATAACTCTTTGCTTTTTCATTAGACTCCAGCATTATTTCAAAGACAATACTTCCTGAGATCTATCTATCAAAGAAGAATTACTTTCATAGAAGAGCATGAGATTATACTTGTGAAATCCTTTCGTCATACTCCGATGCATACTGCAGCTATTACTAATATTCACTCACAAATTAACTTTGCAAAGCACCCTACTTTCAATTATTGACTGAGCTGAAAACCAAAGCTTTCCAATGGGTATCCTATCTCTGGTGATCACATAGACACAATACATCCAACATCTTTGCCTTTGGAACATAAAACTGTAACGCTTAGGAGCAGAATCAGGCCAGGTCTGCTCGGGCATTCCACCATGGTGGATTTAACATCCCTCTGAACACCATTCTCCTCTCTTCTCCCCATAACTTTTAACACCCTTACTAACAGCCTAACATGGGTGGTGAGAAAACTGCTAGAGTCAGTTATCAAAGATGTGATAACAGCACATTTGGAAAGCGATGAAATCATCGGACAAAGTCAGCATGGATTTGTGAAAGGAAAATCATGTCTGACGAATCTCATAGAATTTTTTGAGGATGTAACTAGTAGAGTGGATAGGGGAGAACCAGTGGATGTGGTATATTTGGATTTTCAAAAGGCTTTTGACAAGGTCCCACACAAGAGATTAGTGTGCAAACTTAAAGCACATGGTATTGGGGGTAAGGTATTGATGTGGATAGAGAATTGGTTGGCAGACAGGAGCAAAGAGTGGGAATAAACGGGACCTTCTCAGAATGGCAGGTAGCGACTAGTGGGGTACCGCAAGGCTCAGTGCTGGGACCCCAGTTGTTTACAATATATATTAATGACTTGGATGAGGGAATTAAATGCAGCATCTCCAAGTTTGCAGATGACACGAAGCTGGGCGGCAGTGTTAGCTGTGAGGAGGATGCTAAGAGGGTGCAGGGTGACTTGGATAGGTTAGGTGAATGGGCAAATTCATGGCAGATGCAATTTAATGTGGATAAATGTGAAGTTATCCACTTTGGTGGCAAAAACAGGAAAACAGATTATTATCTGAATGGTGACTGATTAGGAAAAGGGGAGGTGCAACGAGACCTGGGTGTCATTATACACCAGTCATTGAAAGTGGGCATGCAGGTACAGCAGGCGGTGAAAAAGGTGAATGGTATGCTGGCATTTATAGCAAGAGGATTCGAGTACAGGAGCAGGGAGGTACTACTGCAGTTGTACAAGGCCTTGGTGAGACCACACCTGGAGTATTGTGTGCAGTTTTGGTCCCCTAATCTGAGGAAAGACATCCTTACCATAGAGGGAGTACAAAGAAGGTTCACTAGATTGATTCCTGGGATGGCAGGACTTTCATATGATGAAAGACTGGATGAACTAGGCTTATACTCGTTGGAATTTAGAAGATTGAGGGGGGATCTGATTGAAATATATAAGATCCTAAAGGGATTGGACAGGCTAGATGCAGGAAGATTGTTCCCGATGTTGGGGAAGTCCAGAACGAGGGGTCACAGTTTGAGGATAAATGGGAAGCCTTTTAGGACCGAGATTAGGGAAAACTTCTTCACACAGAGAGTGGTGAATCTGTGGAATTCTCTGCCACAGGAAACAGTTGAGGCCAGTTCATTGGCTATATTTAAGAGGGAGTTAGATATGGCCCTTGTGGCTAAAGGGATCAGGGGGTATGGAGGGAAGGCTGGTGCAGGGTTCTGAGTTGGATGATCAGCCATGATCATACTGAATGGCGGTGCAGGCTCGAAGGGACGAATGGCCTATTTTCTATGTTTCTATGTTTTTAATCAAGAACCTATCAATCTCCACTTTAAATATATCCACTGATTTGGCCTCCTGTCAGGGCATTGAAGCAGAGACCCAATCGCAGACCAAGTATTATGCGCACTGTAATATTTACTGAGTAACAAATCCAGAGGGGCAACAAAGTCGGCAACAAAGTTCAGGCAGCGATCAAAAATTCCAGAGAAATCCAAAAACCAGAATTGGTAAACAGGCAAAGTCAATATTCAGATGGACAGAGTTCAGATACGAATGGTGGAAAGGCTCAGGAAAACTCACTGGCACAATCTAGCAACAAACAGGTGAAAACACAGGACTAAATACACTGAGCAATAAACAGAGAGGCAGATGATAGATGGAGCACAATGAGACAGAAGTGGCAGCAAAACAGGTAATAATGAGAAACAGGTGAGAGGCAGAGGACTCAGTAATACAGGGGCCGGAGTAGAGCAGGAGCGGGGACAGGAGCACATGGCAATACAAAACCACAGACTGACGGCTAGGGGGAAACGCACAAAAAGACAAAGTTCAACTGGAGGTACTGACACCCACCCCCCCAACTATGGACGCCTTCTGGCATCACGGCAGGTAGAGCTGGGTGCTGGCAATGAAAGTCCCTGATGAGAGAGTGGGCGGGGACCCAGCACCTCCCCTCAGGACCGTAGCCCTCCCAGTCCACAAGGTACAGCCCCGGAGACAAACATCCAGCAGTCGACGCACTGTGAAGGCCTCTGACCCATCGGTGAGTTGTGGGGGAGAGGGGATTTGAGGACAGGACCCAGGGGGTGGCTCATGAAAGGTTTGATGCGGGACACATGGAAGGTGGGATGAATGCAGCGGAGAGTGGAGGGGAGCTTGAGACAGACAGCAGCAGGGCTGATAAATTTAGCAATAGGAAAGGGGCCAATGAAGCAGGGGGCGACCTTGCGGGAATCCACCCTGAGGGGCAGGTCTCCGGTTGAAAGCCACACACGCTGTCCCTGGCAGTAACGTGGGGCCTTGGAGCAATGGCGGTCAGCTTGACGCTTGATCCTAGCAGAGGCACGGAGAAGGGCAGAGCGAGTGCGCCTCCACGTCCACTGACAACGGCGGATGAATGCCTCGGCAGACGGAATACCAACCCCCTCCTGGGCAGGAAACAGTGGAGGTTGGTAGCCAAAGCAGCACTTGAAGGGGGACAGACCTGTAGATGAGGACGGATGAGAGTTTATGGCATACCTGGCCCAAGGTAGCTGTTGACTCCATGCAGAGGGGTTCTGCAATACAGTCTCTAGCTGTTGGTTGGCCTGCTTGGTCTGGTCATTGGTCCGTGAGTGGAATCCTGAAGACAGACTCAGATGCACCTAGAAGATTACAGAATGCCCTCCAGAAGTTGGATGTAAAATGAGAGCCCCTGTCTGACACAACATCTACAGGTAAACCATGCAATTTAAAAACATGCAGTACTAGTAATTTGGCTGTTTCTTTGGCAGAGGAGTTTAGGTAAAGGTATGAAGTGTACAGACTTGGAGAAACGATCAACTACTGTGAGAATGGTGGTGTTACCATCTGATAGGGGGAAGACTGGTGACAAAATCCAGGGCAATGTGGGACCAGGATCTCTTGGGGATAGACAGGGGTTCTAACAGATCAGCAGGTGACTGATTAGAGTTCTTGCCTTGAGCACAGATTGAGCAGGCTGAGACAAAGTTGCGGACGTCATCTCCTATGGAGGCCACCAGAACCGCCGACTGATGAAGGCCTGAGTACATTTGGTTCCAGGGAGACAGGATAACTGGGAAGAATGACCCCACTGCAATACCTGTGAGGGGACAGAGCTGGGAACATAAACACGGTTAGTGGGGCATTGACTAGGGGCTGCCTCACTCTGTTGAGCAGCTTGCACAATGGATTCAATGTCCCATTGCGCTGCACCCATGAGACAGTGAGCAGGGAGGATGGCATCAGGGACCTCAGGGGTCTCAGAGGAGGGAAATCTTTCGGAGAGGGAATCAGGATTTCCATTCTGAACCCGGGCGGAAGGACAGAGTAAAATTGAATCTTGAGAAAAACAGGGACCAACGAGCTTGACAGGAGTTGAGACGCTTGGCCATACAGATATATTCCAGATTCTTGTGCTCAGTCCAGACTAAGAATGGTACCTTTGATCCCTCCAGCCAATGCCTCCACTCCTCCAGAGCTAACTTCACAGCCAGCAGCTCTTGGTTTCCGACATCCGTGGGAGTGAGGCAGTGAGAGGAAAAGGTGCAGAGGTGTACCTTCTCGTCCTTGGCCGAGCGCTGAGAGAGAACAGCTCTTACACCAATGTCAGACGCATCCACCTCCACAATGAACTGCCTGTCGGTGTTGGGTTGAATCAGGATGGGGGCAGAGGTGAAATATTCCTTCAGGTCAGAGAATGCTTTTTTAGCAGCAGGGGACCAGGAGAATCTGACAGCAGATGAGGCAAGAACAGTGAGTGGTGCAGCCAGTGTACTGTAATTTCTGATGAAGCGGCGATAGAAGTTAGCAAAGCCCAAGAAGCATTGCAACTCCCGACGAGTCAAAGGTTGGGCCATTCGAACACCGCATTGACCTCCTGTTGGTCCAGGAAGGAGACGGTATTGCGATGAAACTCACATTTCTCAGCCTTCACAAAGAGCTGGTTCTCCAGAAGGCGTTGGAGAACTCTGCAGACATGACCTGTGTGTTCAGCAAGGGACTTAGAAAAAAATCAAAATGTCGTCAAGATACACAAAAACAAATTGGTTCAGCATGTCCCTGAGAATGTCATTTACTAGGGCTTGGGAGACAGCAGGAGCATTGGTGAGACCAAATGGCTTGACCAGATACTTAATGGCCTGAGGTGGTGTTGAAGGCCGTCTTTCACTCGTCCCCTTCGCGGATGCAGTCAAGATGGTAGGCGTTACGGTGATCAAGCTTGGTGAAAACTGAGGCTCCTTGAAGTAGTTCAAATGCCAAGGTCATGAGTGGAAGAGGGTTACGGTTCTTAAAAGTGACTTCATTCAGTCCCTGGTAATCAATGCATGGACACAAGGAGCCGTCCTTCTTTTCAACAAAGGAAAAACTGGCACCAGCAGGGAAGGAAGATGGCCAGATGATGCCTGCAGCCAGAGACGCTTGAACGTACTTACTCATGGCTTCTGTTTCAGGTACGGACAGGGAATACAGGCAGCCTCATGGGGGAGATGTGCCAGCCAAGAGGTCAATGATGCAATCATATGGACGATGAGGCGGTAGAGAAGTGGCCCGGAACTTGCTAAGCACAGCCTTGAGATCCATGTATTGATGAGGTTTGACACTAAGGTCTGGAAATTCCTTGGGGAGATCTGGGCTTGGAGACCAGGGGATCTGAGCATGGCAGGGGCAGTGGGAGTGACAGAATGGGCTCCAGCCTACAATCTTGCGACTGAGCTAGTCAATGTGGGGTTGTGTTTAACTAACTAGGACAATGGGAGCTTGGGGAGAGTAAATAACATAAAGGGTTAACTGTTCATGATGGTTGCCGAATAAACTGAGACTCACCGGGGCTGTGAGATGGGTGACGTTAGCCAGTCTCTGACCGTTCAAGGCATTGGCCACCAATGCATTTGGCAGCTTTGGGCCTGTACTCACTGAAATTTAGAAGAAAATGGAGGATCTCATTGTATTCAGAACTAGAGGGCTGACCCTTTAGAACAGAGATAAGGAGGAAACTTTAGCCAAAAAGTAGTAAATCTGTGGAAAGCTCTGCCGCAGATTGCGGTGGAGGCCAAGTCCGTGCGTATATTTAAAGTGGAAGTTGCCTGTTTCCTGATCAGTCAGAGCATCAAAGCATATTGCAAGAAGGCAGGTGTATGGGGTTGAGTGGGATCCGGGATCAGCCATGATGGAATGGGGGAACAGACTCGATGGCTGAATGGCCTTGTTCTGTTCCTATGTCTTATGGTCTTATAACTCAGGTCCTCAAATCTATACTGTGTTAAGCAAAGTGCACACAGTGTTCCAGATATGGTCTCGTCTATTTATAAGGTTGCAGCACAACTTCTCTGGTATATATTCATTGCCCTATTTAAAGAAGCCAAGCATCCCATTTGCCATCTTTACCTCTCCACCCACTGAACTTGGAGTATTGTGTTCAAATCTGGTAGCCTCAATATAGGAACAACATGGAAGCTTTAGAGAGAAGATTTACCAGGATGTTGCGAGGATTAGAGAGCACGTCTTATGAGGATAGGTTTAGCGAGCTTTTCTCTTTGGAGTGAAGGAGGACGAAAAACCACTTGATAGAGGTATACAAGATGATATGAGTTATGGATCAAATAGATAACCAGACAGAGTTTATCAGCATGCAAATGACTAATACCAGGGGGTATCATATTAAAGTGACTGGAGGAAATTATAGGTGGGATTCAGAGGTAGGCTTTTAAACAGTAAGTGGTCAACGTACTGAACCCACTACCATAGTAGTGGCAGAGGCAGATATATTAAGGACATTTCAAAAACTCTTAGATAGGCACAAGGATGAATAAACTCTCCTCGGACTTCCAGCCCAGTCCAGGTATCAGTTTTAATTGATGTTTCGATGACAGACTTTGCCATCTTCTTCAGGGATGAAGCCTGATGAAGACGGCAGAGTTTGTAATCGAAACGTTGGTTAAGATCAATACCTATAACTGGCTGGAAACTGAGAAGAGTTTATTCACCATCTACGCCAGGAAAGTACTAGATCCTTTGGCACAAGAATGATGGATAAATGGAGGGTTATGGAGGAGGGAGGGGTTAGATTGATCTTAGAGTGGGTTATATTATAGGAAATTATAGGCCAGTGAGCCTTAATTCAGTGGTTGGTAAGTTAATGGAGAACATCCTGAGAGGCAGGATTTATGAACGTTTGGAAAGGCATAATATGATTAGGAATAGTCAGCATGGCAGATCATGCCTTACGGGCCTGATGGAGTTTTTTGAGGATGTGACTAAACACATTGATGAAGGAAGAGCAGTAGATGTGGTGTATATGGATTTCAGCAAGGCATTTGATAAGGTACCCCATGCAAGGCTTAATGAGAAAATAAAGAGGCATGGGATCCAAGGGGACATTGCTTTGTGGATCCAGAACTGGCTTTCCCACAGAAGGCAAAGAGTGGTTGTAGATGGGTCATATTCTGCATGGAGGTTGGTGACCAGTGGTGTGCCTCAGGGATCTGTTCTGGGCTGCCTTCTCTATGTGATTTTTAGAAATGACCTGGATGAGTTAGTGAGAGGATGGGTTAGCATATTTGCTGATGACACAAAGGTTGGGGGTGTTGTGGATAGTGTAGAGGGCTGTCAGAGGTTACAGCAGGACATCGATAGAATGCAAAACTGGGCTGAGAAGTGGCAGATGGAGTTCAACGCAGATAAGTGTGAGGTGGTTCATTTTGGTAAGTCAAATATGATGGCAGAATATAGTATTAATGGTAAGACTCTTGGCAGTGTGGAGGATCAGAGGGATCTTGGGGTCTGAGTCCACAGTACGCTTAAAGCAGCCGCGCAGGTTGACTCTGTGGTTAAGAAGACGTATGGTGTATTGGCCTTCATCAATTGTAGAATTGAATTTAGGAGCTGACAGGTAATGTTGCAGCTGTATAGGACCCTTGTCAGACTCCACTTGGAGTACGGTGCTCAGTTCTGGTCACCTCACTACAAGAAGGATGTGGGAACCATAGAAAGGGTGCAGAGAAGATTTACAAGGATGTTGCCTGGATTGAGGAGCATGGCTTATGAGAATAGGTTGAGTGAACTTAGCCTTTTTTCTTTGAAGCGATGGAGGATGAGAGGTGACCTGATAGAGGTGTATAAGATAATGAGAGGCATCGTGTGGATAGTCAGAGGCTTTTTCCCAGGGCTGAAATGGCTAGCACAAGAGGGTACAGTTTTAAGATGCTTGGAAGTAGGTACAGAGGAGATGTTAGGGGTAAGCTTTTTACGCAGAGAATGGTGAGTGTGTGGAATGAGCTGCCGGTGATGGTGGTGGAGGCAGATACAATAGGATCTTTTAAGAGACTCCTGGATAGGTACAAGGAGTTTAGAAAAATAGAGAGCTATGGGTAACCCTAAGTAATTTCTAAAGTAAGTACATGTTCAGCACAGCGTTGTGGGCTGAAGGGCCTGTGTTGTGATGTAGATCTCTATGCTTCTATGTTAGAATGTCGGCACAAGATTGTGGGCTAATAAGCCTCTACTGTGCTGTAATGTTCTACGTTCACATGCACACCAACTCCCTTCCCAACACGAACACCACCACAGAACATCCTCCTGTTCTATGGACAATATTAGTTTAATTGAATTTAAAAATATGCAGGGCTATGGTACAATTGAGATTCACACTTCAGTAAGCTTTTGGAATCTAGCCTGGTCAAGTAGCAGCTATGCCTCTGCTGGTCATGAATTCCACTCTGCTACCACTGGGTTGTGACTTTGGCCTGCTGTCTATTTTTATTCTTCCAGCATTTTAATTGCAAGTTCTTTTTGCTTTCATTATTCACAATGGAATCTATGTTACTGTCAAACCCTCCCTTTTTCTGGATTACGCAAACTGGCATACAATTCTCAGCTCAAAATCTAGCTATTTCCATGAGCACAACAAATGTAAAAATAGAAAAAGAAAAATTATATATTAATTTTACAATAAAATACAGATAAGGGAATAAATATTAATCTTGACAAGAAAGAAACAATGCCTTGGGAAGGTTTTATAAGCAAACATTATGGTATTTAGGGTTCTGAAAGAGGTAACGTTAGAGAATTTGGTAGCATTAGAAATGATCTTTCAAAAATCATTGGACTCTGGCATAGTGCCAGAGGACTAGAAAATTGCAAATGTTACTCCATTCTTTAAGAAAGGAGGAAGGCAGCAGAAAGGAAATTACAGACCAGTTAGCCTGACCTCAGTAGTTGGGAAGATGTTAGAGCCATTTCTTAAAGATGAGGTGATGGAGGACTTAGTGACACAGGACAAGATAGTACAAAGTCAGCATGGTTTCCTTCAGGGAAGATCCTGCCTGACGAACCTGTTGGAATTCTTTGAGGAGGTTACAAGTAGGATAGATAAAGGGGATGCAGTGGATGTTGTTTATTTGGACTTTCAGAAGGCCTTTGACAAGGTGCCACACATGAGGCTTCTTACCAAGTTAAGAGCCCACGGTATTACAGGAAAGTTACTAACATGCTTAGGAGATTGGCTGATTGGTAGGAAGCAGCGAGTGGGAATAAAAGGATCCTTTTCTGGTTGACTGCCAGTGACTAGTTGTGTTCCGCAGGGGTCGGTGTTGGGACGACTTCTTTTTATGCCATATATAAATGATTTAGATGATGAAATAGGTGGCTTTGTTGCCAGGTTTGCAGATGATACGAAGATTGGTGGAGGGGCAGGTAGTGTTGAGGAAACATAGCCTGCAGATGGACTTAGACAGATTAGGAGAATGGGCAAGAAAGTGGCAAATGAAATACAATGTTGGAAAATGCAAGTTCATGCACTTTTGGTAGTAGAAATAAATGTGCAAACTATTTTCTAAACAGGGAGGAAATCCAGGAATATGAAAAGTGAAGGGACTTGGGAGCCCTTGTGCGGAACACCCTGAAGGTTAACTTGCAGATTGAGTCAGTGGTGAGGAAGTCAAATGCCATGTTGGCATTCATTTCAAGAGGTCTAGAATACATAGAAACATGCAAACATAGAAAACCTACAGCACAATTTATCCAACTTGATGCTTTCCAAAAGCTCCAGCACATCCTCTTTATTAATGTCTTTCTCAAGCTTTTCAGTCCACTGTAAGTCATCTCTACAATCTCCAAGATCCTTTTCCGTAGCGAATACTGAAGCAAAGTATTCATTATCTCCTCTATCTCCTCCAGTTCTATACATTCTTTTTCACTGTCACACTTGATTGGTCCTATTCTCTCACATCTTATCCTCTTGCTCTTCACATACTTGTAGAATGCCTTGGAGTTTTTCTTAATCCTGCTCGCCAAGACCTTCTCATGGTCCCTTCTGGCTTTCCTAATTTCATTCTTAAGCTCCTTCCTGCTAGCCTTATAATTTTCTAGATCTCCATCATTACCTAGATTTTTGAACCTTTTGTAAACTTTTCTTTTCTTCTTGACTAGATTTTCAACAGCCTTTGTACACCACAGTTCCTATACCCTACCATCCTTTCCCTGTCTCACTGGAACGTACCTATGCAGAACTCCACACAAATATCCCCTGAACATTTGCCACATTTCTGCCATACAGTTCCCTGAGAACATCTGTTCCCAGTTTATGCTTCCAAGTTCCTGTCTGATAGCTTCATATTTCCCCTTATTCCAATTAAATGCTCTCCTAACTTGTCTGTTCCTAGCCCTCTCCAGTGCTATGGTAAAGGAGATAGAATTATGATCCAAGAGCAAGGAGGTGATGCTGAGGCTTTATAAGGCACTGCTGAGGCCTCACCTTGTGTATTGTGAACAGTTTTGGGCCCCTCATCTTAGAAAAGATCTATTGGCATTGGAGAGGATCCAGAGGAGGTTCACAAGGATGATTCCAGGAATGAAAGGGTTATCAAATGACAAACGTTTGGTGGCTCTGGGTCTGTACTCGCTGATTCAGAAAGATGGGGCGGGCGGGATCTCATTAACATTTTTCAAATGTTGAAAGACCTAGACAGAATAGATGTGGAAAGGATGTTTCCCGTGGTGGGAGAGTCTAGGACAAAAGGACACAGCCTCAGGATAGAGGGGTGACCTTTCAAAACAGAGATGTGGAGAAATTCCTTTAGCCAAAGTGTGGTGAATTTGTGGAATTTGTTGCCATATGCAGCTGTGGAGGCCAGGTTGTTAGGTATATTTAAGGCAGAGATTGATAGGTTCTTGAGTGGACATGGCATCAAAAGTTATCGGGAGAAGGCCGGGAACTGGGGTTGAGGAGGAGATAGAAAAAAGGATCAGCCATGGTTGGATGGTGGAGCAGACTCAATGGGCCAGAGAGCCGAATTCTGTTCCTATGTTTTATGGTTTATGTATATTACATCCTTCAAAGTGCATCAGGGTGCTTTTCAAAGTACACTGTGTGATTATAATGTTTATTCCTGTTTGCTCCTCTTAATTTTAACATTACAGAAAATAGAAGTGTCAGTCAGACTGTGAATATTACAGACAGTAGAATGTCCATCAGAATGTGAACATTACTGATGCCAGAAGTGTCAGTCAGACTGTGAATATTACAGGCAGTACATATAGCAGTCAGACTCTGAATGTTTACCTACAGTAGAGGTCTCAATCAGGCTGTGAATATAACAGACAGTAGATGTGTCAGTCAGACTGTGAAAGTTTACAAATATTAGAGGTATCAGTCAGACCTTTAAATGTTACAGACACTACAGGTGTCAGTCAGACTATGACGGTTACAGACCGAAGAGGTGTCAGTTCAGACACTGAATGTTACAAATGGTAGAGGTGTCAGCTAGACTGTGACTGTTTCAGACAGTAGAGACACCAGTCAAGCAGTGAATATTACAGATAACAGAGTAGTCTGTCAGACTGTGAATGCTACAGACAGTAGGGTTGTCAGTCATATTGTGAATGCTAGAGACAGTAGAGGTGTCAGTCAGACTGTGAATGTTACAGACAGTAGAGGTGTCAGTCAGACTGTAAATGTTACATAGTAGTAGTGTCACTCAGACTCTGAACATTACAGACAGTAGAAGTGTCAGCCAGATTATGAATGTTACAGAGAGTAGAGGTGTCAGTCAGCCTGCCTGAGAATGTCACAGAGAGTAGGTGTGTCAGTAATACTGTGAATGTTGCTGACAGTAGAGGTGTCAGTCAGCCTGAGAATGTCACAGAGAGTAGGTGTGTCAGTAATACTGTGAATGTTGCTGACAGTAGAGGTGTCAGTCAGCCTGAGAATGTCACAGAGAGTAAGTGTGTCAGTAATACTGTGAATGTTGCAGACAGTAGAGGTGTCAGTCAGCCTGAGAATGCCACAGAGAGTAGGTGTGTCAGTAATACTGTGAATGTTGCAGACAGTGGAAGTATCAGTCAGCCTGAGAATGCCACAGGGAGTAGGTGTGTCAGTAATACTGTGAATGTTGCAGGCAGTAGAGGTGTCAGTCAGCCTGTGAATGTCACAGAGAGTAGGTATGTCAGTAATATTGTGAACGTTGCAGACATTATATGTGACAGTCTGACAATGAACCTGTACTGTCAATGTTTACAGATGGTTGAGCAACCTGTAAGACTGTGAATGATACAGAGGGTAAGAGTGTCAATAATACAGTGAATGTTACAAACATGAGAGGTGTCAGTCAGACTGTGAATGTTACAGGAATTAGAAGTGTCAGTTAGACTGTGAATATTACCGACAGTAGTGATGTCACTGAGACTGTGAATATTTACGAGAATTAGTGGTGACAGTCAAACTTGAAAGTTACAGACAGTATATCTGTCAGTCAGACTGTAAGTGTCTGACAGTAGAGGTGTCAGTCAGACAGTGACTATTACAGACATGGAGGAGTCAGTCACACAGTGAAATTATAAATAGTAGAGTTGTCAGTTAGACTGTGACAGTTACAGACAGTAAAGCTGTTAGATTTGTACATTACAGAGAGTTGAGGTATCAGTCAGATTGTGAACGTTACAGGCAGTAGAGGTGTCAGCCACACAGCAAATGTTACAAATGGTACAGGTACCAGCCAGACTGTAGAGTTTACAGAGATTAAAGGTGTCAATTAGACTGTAAAAAGCCACAGACATTCAAGGTGGCAGTCAGACTGTAAATTTTTACAGACAGTAGAGGTGGCCATCACACTGTGAATGTTACAGATGTCGAGGTGTCAGATTGTGTATGTTACAGAGAGTTGAGGTGTCAGTCAGACTGTCAGTATTACAGACAGTAAAGGTGTCAGTCGAACTGTCAACATTAGACACTAGTGGTATCAGTCAGACATCGGAAGTTACAGACAGTGGAGGCAGCAGTCAGACTGTGAATATTACAGAGAGTAGAGATGTCTATCTGACTGTGAATGTTGCACACAGTAGAGGTGTCAGTCAGAATGTGATTGTCACAGACAGTGGAGGTGTTAGTCAGACTGTGAAGGTTACAGACAGTAGAGGTTTCAGTCAGATTATCAATGCTGCAGACAGTAGAGGAGCCAGTGAAACTGTGATCATTACAGACTGTAGAGATGTCAGTCAGAGAGTAGACATGTCAGCTAGACTGTATATGTTACAGACAGTTGAGGTGTCAGTCAGACACTGATTTTACAGAGTAGAAGTGTCAATCATACTGTAAATGTTACAGATGGTAGAAGTTTCATTCAGACTGTGTATGTTAATGATGGTATAGTGTCAGACAGACAGTAAATGGTTACTGATAGAAGAGGTGCCAATCAGACTGTGAATGTTACAGACAGTAGAAGTGTCAGTCAGACTCTGAATGTTACACACAGTAGTGTGTCAGTCAGACTGTGAATGTTAACAACAGTATAAAGGTCAGTCAGACTGAATCTTTACTGAGAGTAGAGGTTTCAATCAGACTATGAATATCAGTCAGACTGTAAATGTATACAGATGGTTAGGTGTCAGTCAGACAGTGAATTTTACAGACAGTAGAGAAGTCAGTATTACTGTGAATGTTACAGACAGAAGAGGTGTCAGTCAGATTGTGGATGGTATGGACAGTATAGGTCAGACTGTGGATGATACAGACAGTACAGGTTCAGTCAGACTGTGAATGTATACAGATGGTTAGGTGTCAGTCAGATTGTGAATGTTTACAGATATTAGAGGTGTCTGTCAAACAGTAAATATTATAGACAGTAGAGGTGTCAGTAAATCTATGAATGTTACAGGCAGCAGAGGTTTCAGTCAGACAGTGGAAGTTATAGGCAGTAGAAGTGGAGATGGAACTGTGAATGTTACAGACGGTAGAGGTTTCAGTCAGACTGTGGAGGTTGCAGACGTTAGAGGTGTCAGTTTGACTGTGAATGTTACAGATGGTAGAGGTTTCTGTCGCACTGTGAATGTTACAGACAGTAGAGGTTTCAGTCCGACTGTGAATGTTACAGACAGTAGAAGCTTCTGTCAAACTGTGAATGTTACAGACGGTTGAAGTGGAGGTGGAAATATTTCACTAGAAGCTGAGCATTGCTTTTTTGTGCATTGTCACTTGGATGTGGTGAGTTGCTCTATCATCTTGCTAGCTGCCATTTGAAGATCTCTGCACTCTTCACTGGATTCAAATCAAGTAATGGCTTAGTTTCAAAACTCCCATTGGTTTTATAATTGAAGTCTCTCGAGGGTCCCACACTACACTATGTTTGTAATCTGCCCCAGTACTAGAACCCTCCTGAGATATCAACACTTCACACGTTCTCCTCTCTTGTTCACCCAGGGCTGAATCAGTCATTCACTAGTTAATGTTAACTCCGTTTGTTCCTTTCCAAATCTCAAACTTTTTATTTCTCCTCTCTACAATTCAGCTTAAGTTACTTTGTTGGCCAAAACTCCTGTCCATCTGCCCTATGTGCCCCAGTGGTTCACTGATGAAGCTTTTGGACAATACTTTATGATGACTAATACATGGTGGCGTATATTTATGGTGTCAGAAGGAAGGTATAGGAAGGATGTCAGATGTAAATATTTCAAACAGAGGGGTAGGGGTGTGGAACACCCTACCACCAATGGTGTAGAGGCAGACACATCAAGGATATTTAAGAAAATAGGGGCAGAATTAGGCCAATCGGCCTACCAAATCTACTCCACCATTTTGTTATGACTGATTTATTATCCCTTTCAACTAATATCTTCTGCCTTCTCCCTGTAACCTTTGACAACCTTACTAATCAAGAACCTATCAACCTCCACTTTAAATATACCCAATGAATTGATCTCTACAGCTATCTGTGGCAATGAATTCCCCAAATATACCACTGTCATGCAAAAGAAGTTCCTAATCATCTCTTTTCTAAAAGGACATCCCTCTTTTCTGAGGTTGTGCCTCTGGACCCAGACCAAACCTCCTTCCCCACCGCCCACCCCCCCACCACCACCACATTAGGAAGCATCCCCTCCAACATCCACTCTATCTAGGCCTTTGAATAAGCAAATGGATGAAAGAAAAATGGAGGGCTATGTAGGAGAGAACGGATTAGATTAATCTTAGAGTTGGTCAAAAGGTCAGCATAACATTGTGGACCAAAGGGCCTGTGTTGTGCTGTAATGTTCTTTGTTCTTTGTTCTATGTTCTTTAATACTCTATTTGTCTGGAGTCACTAAACCCATAACTGATAAACAGATTCTTTGGAAGATTTTAATCAGAGGTGGCCCAGAAACATGCTTTATTGAGGAGTACCTGTTATCTAAAATAATGTGGGGCACTATACAGTGAAATGATGTGAATAGCTTGCTCTCACAAACATGTTCCACTGTCAGTGTAAATGATGGAAACGTGGGAACTGGCAATGGAACACTCAGGGGAGTGATACTTGTGGGATAGTCATGGAGTTTACTCTTTAAAGATTTAGTATCCTTGTTGAACTTGAACTTAATGACCAAAGACACTAAAACTAACTTCAATTAATTTTTGGCTTACTTTTGGACCACACTTACTTTCCTTTAAAAAATAACTTTGTTAAAACAGCAACTCAATTTAATATGCCATCTTTCATGTCCGTGGTGCACCCCAGCCCCAGAAGATGTACAGTGTCCTCTGAATGGTGATTTGTTATTCTAAGAGGTCTGAATAGAATAACATCTAATCCACTAGAAAAAGGATTCCATATCACTTATTTTTTGGGGATGGGGGGTTAAATCATTGCTGGGGTTCAAATTGGCTTCCCTGGAAAAAAAACATGAAGTTGGTCAAATGGACACACAAGTAGCATCAGAGGGGTCTGTACCAATAAAGAGGCTGCAAATGGGTCCTATGCATTTGACAATGGGTCAGTGTGCAATCAATAGACAATAGGTGCAGGAGTAGGCCATTCGGCCCTTCAAGACAGCACTGCCATTCACTGTGATCATGGCTGATCATCCACAATCAGTATCCAGTTCCTGCCTTATCCCCATAACCTTTGATTCCGCTATCTTTAAGAGCCCTATCCATCTCTTTCTTGAAAGTATCCAGAGACTTGGCCTCCACAGCCTTCTGGGGCAGAGCATTCCATATATCCACCACTCTCTGGGTGAAAAAGTTTTTCCTCAACTCCGTTCTAAATGGCCTACCCCTTATTCTTAAACTGTGGCCTCTGGTTCTGGACTCACCCATCAGCGGGAACATGCTTCCTGCCTGCAGCGTGTCCAATCCCTTAATGATCTTATATGTTTCAATAAGATCCCCTCTCAGCCTTCTAAATTCCAGAGTATACAAGCCCAGTCGCTCCAATCTTTCGACATATGACAGTCCCGCCATCCTGGGAATTAACCTTATGAACCAACGCTGCACTCCCTCAATAACAAGAATGTCCTTCCTCAAATTTGGAGACCAAAACTGCACTCAGTACTCCAGGTGTGGTCTCACTAGGACCCTGTACAGCGGCAGAAGGACCTCTTTCCTCTTATACTCAATTCCCCTTGTTATGAAGGCCAGCATGCCATTAGCTTTCTTCACTGCCTGCTGTACTTGCATGCTTGCTTTCAGTGTCTGATGTACAAGAGCACCTAGATCTCGTTGTACTTCCCCTTTTCCTAGCTTGACTCCATTTAGATAATAATCTGTCTTCCTGTTCTTACCACCAAAGTGGATAACCTCACAGTTATCCACATTAAACTGCATTTGCCATGCATCTGCCCACTCACCCAGACTGTCCAAGTCAGCCTGCATTCTCATAACATCCTCCGCACATTTCACACTGCCACCCAGCTTTGTGTCATCGGCAAATTTGCTCATGTTACTTTTAATTCCCTCAACTAAATCATTAATATATATTGTAAATAGCTGCGGTCCCAGCACTGAACCCTGCGGTACCCCACTGGTCACTGCCTGCCATTCCAAAAGGGACCTATTAATCGCTACTCTTTGTTTTCTGTCAGCCAGCCAATTTTCAATCCATGTCAGTACTCTACCCCCAATACCATGTGCCCTAATTTTGCCCACTAATCTCCTATGTGGGACTTTATCAAAGGCTTTCTGAAAGTCCTGGTACACTACATCCACTGGCTCTCCCTTGTCCATTTTCATAGTTACATCCTCAAAAAATTCCAGAAGATTAGTCAAGCACAATTTCCCCTTCATAAATCTATGCTGACCCAGACCGATCCTGTTACTGTTATCCAGATGTGTCGTAATTTCATCTTTTATAATTGACTCCAGCATCTTTCCCACCACTGACGTCAGGCTAACCGGTCTATAATTCCCTGTTTTCTATCTTCCTCCCTTCTTGAAGAGAGGGACAACGTTAACTACCCTCCAATCCACAGGAACTGATCCTGAATCTATAGAACATTGGAAATTGATTACCAATGTGTCCACGATTTCTAAAGCCACCTCCTTAAGTACCCTGGGATGCAGACCATCAGGTCCAAGGGACTTATCGCCTTCAGACCCAACAGCCTATCCAACACCATTTCCTGCCTAATATAAATTTCCTTCAGTTTATCCATTACCTTAGGTCCTTTGGCCACTATTATATCTGGGAGATTGTTTGTGTCTTCCCTAGTGAAGACAGATCCAAAGTACCTGTTCAACTCGTCTGCCATTTCCTTGTTCCCCATAATAAATTCACCCATTTCTGTCTTCAAGGGCCCAATTTTGGTCTTAACTTTTTTTTTCCTTTTTACATACTTAAAGAAGCTTTTACTATCCTCCTTTATATTCTTGGCTAGTTTACCTTCGTACCTCATTTTTTCTCCGCATATTGCTCTTTGAAAGTTTCCCAATCCTCCGGCTTCCCACTTGTCTTTGCTATGTTATACTTCTCTTTTATTTTTATACTGTCCATTACTTCCCTTGTCAGCCATGACCTCCCCTTACTCCCCTTAGGATCTTTCTTCCTCTTTGGAACAAACTGATCCTGCACCTTCCGCATTATTTCCAGAAACATTTGCCATTGCTGTTCCACTATCATCCCTGCTAGGGTATTGTTCCATTGAACTTTGGCCAGCCCATCCCTCATAGCACCATAGTTCCCTTTGTTCAACTGTAATACTAGCACTTCCGAGTTTCCCTTCTCCCTCTCAAATTGTAGATTAAAACTTATCATATTATGGTCACTACCTCCTAATGGCTCCTTTACCTTGAGGTCCCTGATCAAATACGGTTCATTCACAACACTAAATCTAGAATTGCATTCTCTCTGGTAGGCTCCAGTACAAGCTGTTCTAAGAATCCGTCTCGGAGGGACTCCACAAACTCCCTTTCCTGGGGTCCAGTACCAATCTGATTCCTCCAGTCTACCTGCATGTTGAAATCCCCCATAACAACTGTAGCATTACCTTTGCAACATGCCAATTCTAACTGAAATCCATTTCAGCTCTTAATAGTGGCTCACCCCAATATATCATGTGCACATTTCTCCCCACCAGTTGACTCTGTGGTTAAGAAGGCATACAGTGTATTGGCCTTCATTAATTGTGGAATTGAATTTAGGAGCTGAGAGGTAATGTTGCAGCTATATAGGACCCGGTCAAACCCCACTTGGAGTACTGTGCTCAGTTCTGGTTGTCCCACTACAGGAAGGATGTGGAAGCCATAGAAAGAGTGCAGAGATGATTTGCAAGCTTGGTGCCTGGATGGAGGAGCATGCCTTATGAAAACAGGTTGAGTGAAATCGGCCTTTTCTCCTTGGAGCGACAGAGAGGCAACCTGATAGGGGTGTACATAATGATGAGAGGCATTGACCGTGTGGATAGTCAGAGTGTCATGGTCCGGATCGTGGTCTCTTTGAATTTACTTTGTTTGTGTTACAATCCGGACAGTTGATTCCCTGTTTTCCCGTGTCCCTTGGCTTTGGTGATTAGAGGCAATTAACGCTCAGCTGAACCGGTAGGTTATAGTCTCCGGCTTTCGGCTGTTTGGGCGGGAGCATCTGCAAAGTCATCAAAGGCACGTTGTGCCGATGTCATCTGACCGGAGCAAGCCTAGTTTCTGCCAAGGCGTGTGCCAGTAATTCACTCTTCCTCACCGGGGCAACCCTGTCCAGTTACCTCGCCAAAGCGAGCCTGCAAAGTTTCCTCAACCCTGTCAGTTAACCCGCCAGAGGGAATCAAAAACCGCTGTCTGCTGTTCCCGGGCCAAGTCGAGAGCTCGCCACTACCTGAAGGTTCCAAGTCAAGTCCTGGCTCCGGCGGCATTCAAGCACCAAGTCAAGTCCTGGCTCCGGCGGCATTCAAGCACCAAGTCAAGTCCTGGCCCTGGCGGCTTCCCAGTTCTGAGTCAAATCCTGGTCCTGGCGGTCTGTGATTCCTGTCCTGCCCCCTTGTCTGAATCTCTTCTCTGCCCCTCTCGCTTCTAGACCTCGTATGCAGCCCTTGCCTGCACTTCGGTCTAGTTCCATCACTGGAGCTAGACAGGTACTGTCTGGTGTTCATTCATGTTGGTCTTGTCCTCGCCTCCGTGGGGTAAGTCAGGCCATCTTACCGTTGCCTCGTGGGGGGGGGGGGAGTCATGTCTTGTTGTGTCTTGTCCTCGCCTCCATGGGGTAGGTCAGGCTATCTTGTCGTTGCCCCGCGGGGGGTCATGTTCTGTCTTGTCTTGTCCTCGCCTCCGTGGGGTAAGTCAGGCCATCTTGCCGTTGCCCCGCGGACGGTCATGAGTCCCGGCCCTATGTCTTGTACCCAAGGAAAGGTCCCGGCTCTCTGTTCTGGGTGTGAGTTCTGGCCCCATGTCCTGTACCCAAGGAGGGGTCGCGACTCTGTGTTCTGTGTATGTGTCCATGGTTCCATGTACCTGCCCCCCGAGACCGAGGCTCTGTGTTCCCATGTTCCTCCTCTCCCTAGCCCATGTCATGTCCTTGCCTGGTTCTGGGGTCCGAGCCCGAGGCAAGACCCAGGTACTGGGTCCTTGCCCAGTCTCTGGCTCGGAGTCCATACACTAGCCTCTTCATGTCTCCTCTAGTTCTGGGAGCCGATTCCGAGTCCTAGCCCAGACCCTTGGTCCCAGCCTAGTCGTAGTCCTCAGTCCTTGTCCAGTTCACTACTCCTGCTCCTGCCTAGCTCTCCTGGTATCAAACAATAAACTAAATCTAAGTAACCTCAAAATGTGTCTTACATTTGGGTCCACCCTTGCTCCCTATGCCCCCGCCATTGTGACACAGAGGCTTTTTCCCAGGGCTGAAATGGTTGCCACAAGAGGACACAGGTTTAAGGTGCTGGGGAGTAGTACAGAGGGGATGTCAGGGGTAAGGGTTTTACTCAGAGAGTGGTGAGTGCATGGAATGGGCTGCCGGCAACGGTGGTGGAGGTGGATACGATGGGGTCTTTTAAGAGACTTTTGGATAGGCACATGGAGCTTAGAAAAATAGAGGGCTATGGATAAGCCTAGTAATTTCTAAGGTAGGGACATGTCCGGCACAACTTTATGGGCTGAAGGGCCTGTATTGTGCTGTAGGTTTTCAATGTTTCTATGTTTCTATTATGAATGGTGGGTGTGTGTGGAGTGAATGGCCAGGAGAGTGGTAGAGGCAGATAGATGATGAATGTTTAAGAACTTCTTAGGTAGACTAAAAGATTGAATTGAATTGACTTTACTACTTACATCCTTGATATACATGAGGAGTAAAAATCTTTACATTACGTCTCCAACTAAATGTGTAATGTTCAATTTATAGTAATTTATAATAAATAATATGTACAACAGGACAGTCAATATAACATAGAATACAATTGTATCAGTCTGATGGGCTGGTGGAAGTAGCTGTCCCGGAGCCTGTTGGTCCTGGCTTTTACGCTGTGGTACCGTTTCCCAGATGGTAGCAGTTGGAACAGTTTGTGGTCGGTGACTCAGGTCCCCAGTGATCCGTCGGGCCCTTTTCACACACATCTTTGTAAATGTCCTAACTAGTGGAGTTCACATCTACAGATGTGCCGAGCTGTCCTCACCACTCTCTGCAGAGCCCTGCGACTAAGGGAAGTACAGTTCCCAGACCAGGCAATGATGCAGCCAGTCAGGATGATAGAAGATAGAGGCTATGTGGGAGGGAAGGGTAGGCTAAAAGCTCGGCACATCATTGTGGGCAAAGGGCCGTAGTGTCTGTTCTACAGTACATCTGTTCTATGTTCTACGAAAGGGCTGATCCTCAAGTTCTGGCTGCACTTCAACCCCACACTCCTGATCTTCGGTCACCTGGTGCAGCAGGTTGGGGCAATCTCCTGGTCAGTTTGTTACTGAGCCTGGCCAAGGTGGTCTTTCACAGGGCCAGGGGACAGGCAGTTAGTGTTCTACCCAAGCCGATTGCCTACCCCTCTTCTGAATATAGGTCTTAAAACATAGAAAATAGAGCACAGAATCACCACTTTCCAGCTAAAGAAATTCCTCTGTTCTAAATGGGCAACTTCTTTTCTAAGGCTGTACTCTCTTAATATAAATGAATGTCAAAACACTAAAAATGCATCTAGGGCTGATAACATCATTGCTCAGACTATTTATTTAATTTATTCAGACACAATGTGGAATAGGCCCTTCCAGCCCTACAAGGACACTGCCCAGCAACCCCAATTTAATGTTTACCTAATCACGGGACAATTCACAATAACCAATTAACCTATCCGGTACATGTTTGGACCGTGGGAGGAAACCGGAAGACCTGTAAAGAAGCCCATGCCCTTCCAGCCCTACAAGGACACTGCCCAGCAACCCCGATTTAATGTTTACCTAATCACGGGACAATTCACAATAACCAATTAACCTATCCGGTACATGTTTGGACCGTGGGAGGAAACCGGAAGACCTGTAAAGAAGCCCATGCCCTTCCAGCCCTACAAGGACACTGCCCAGCAACCCCGATTTAATGTTTACCTAATCACGGGACAATTCACAATAACCAATTAACCTATCCGGTACATGTTTGGACCGTGGGAGGAAACCGGAAGACCTGTAAAGAAGCCCATGCCCTTCCAGCCCTACAAGGACACTGCCCAGCAACCCCGATTTAATGTTTACCTAATCACGGGACAATTCACAATAACCAATTAACCTATCCGGTACATGTTTGGACCGTGGGAGGAAACCGGAAGACCTGTAAAGAAGCCCATGCCCTTCCAGCCCTACAAGGACACTGCCCAGCAACCCCGATTTAATGTTTACCTAATCACGGGACAATTCACAATAACCAATTAACCTATCCGGTACATGTTTGGACCGTGGGAGGAAACCGGAAGACCTGTAAAGAAGCCCATGCATTCAACAGGGTGCACACTGAATATGGTGCAGCAGTCACTGGCAGAATATACATCACCCTGCTCGCTGGAATGGCTGTATGAATTTCATTTCAATCTGCTTATCTAATAAACCCATTGCTGCTGGATATTGAGTGATTTGTTGCCCTTAAACAAAATTAGCCTCAGGGCTCCAGGGACGTGATTGTGAAATACAAACGTTTGTAGCATGACTGATGTCATAGCTGTCACGTTAGTCTGTTTCTGATTGCATATGACCTCTAATGCAAAGTTCATGATTATCTCACAGTTCTTCCCTGCCTGCTCAATTCACCTAATGCTTTAAGATTTTTGTTTGTTTATCACATGTACATTGAAACATACAGTGAATTGTGTCATTTGCATTAACAACCAACGCTCCAGTGGGTATGCTGGGGGCAAGATACATTAACATGCCCACAATGTTCACAGAACACAATACAAACAAGAGAAAATCTGCAGATGCTGGAAATCCGATCAACACGCACAAAATGGGGAAGGAGCTCAACAGACCAGGCAGCATCATGGAAAAAAATACAGTCCACATTTTGGGCCGAAACCCTTCGGCAAGACTGGAGAAAAAAAGCTGAGGAGTAGATTTAAAAAGTGGGAGGGAGTGGAGAGAGAAACATAAGGTGACAGGTGAAACCTGAATGGGGAGAGATGAAGTAAAAAGCTGGGAAGTCGATTGGTGAAAAAGACAGAAGGCCATGGAAGAAAAAAAAAAGCATCAGAGGGAGATAACAGGTGGGCAAGGAGAAAAGGAGAGAGGGAAATGGGGATGGGGACTGGTGAAGGAGAAGGTGGGATGGTGGAGGGTGGACAGGTGGAGGGCATTACCGGAAGCTTTAGAAGTCAATGTTCATGCCATCAGGTTGGAGGCTACCCAGACAGAATATAAGGTGTTGTTCCTCCAACCTGAGTGTGGCCTCAGCAAGACAGTAGAGGAGGCCATGGATAGACATATCGGAATGGGAATGGGAAGTAGAATTAAAATGGGTGGCTACTGGGAGATCTCACCTGTTCTGGCGGACGGAGCATAAACGTTCAGCGAAGCAGTCTCCCAATCTACATCGGGTCTCACCGATATACAGGAGACCACACCAGGAGCACCAAACAGAGTAAATGACCCCGACAGACTCACAAGTAAAGTGTTGGAGCTCTTTACACACAAAGGTTTTGGACTGAAGATCTCAGATCACACTTATTGATGTATTAGATTTAGTGTAGCTGTATAAAAGAAGATTAGCTTTATTTGTCACATGTACATCGAAACACACAGTTAAATGTGTCATTTGTGTCAAATCAAATCAGCATGATGGTACTAAGGGCAACCCGCAGTGTCCCCACACTTACAGCGCCAAGCAGTCACAGGGAGAACATACAAACTCCTGCCGAATTGAACCCCAATCAGTGAAGCAAAGTTATAGGATCATAGAAGGTCTCGATCCAGGCCATGATGTATGTGCTGTGCCCATACCTCCAGCTCGCCAGTTCCACGGTTCCCTTGTTGTTGATACTAACAAGACTGTGGAAGGGTGCCTGAGAAACCTGCAGTGAATTCATATCTCCTGATGTCAGCAAAGTGTTCTTTTAAATAATGAGAAAAACATTCGTGACATCTAGAACTGAGAGGCAGAGTTTTGGAATACAGAGGTCACACATTTCCGATAGGATAAGAAGGAGCTTTCCCGCAGAGAATCACAAATCCCTCGACGAATTGTGAAAGCTAAGACATTTTACAAAGAGAATTTACAAAGATGTTGGGACTTGAGGACCTGAGTTATAGGTAAAGGTTGAATAGGCTAGGACTTTATTCTCTGGAGCATAGGAGAATGAGGGGAGACTGATAGAGCTGTACACAATGATGAGGGGTGTAGATAAAGTAAATGCAAGGAGGCTTTTTCCATTGAGGTTGGGTGAGACTAGAACTAGAAATCATGAGTTAGAGGTGAAAGGTGAAATATTTAAGGGGAACATGGAGAGGATCTCCTCATGTTTTGATGTACATACATTTGATGTACTCCTGGACTTATTTTTAAAGTCCTTATGTTCTAAACTAGTATAATGTGCTGCTAGTTCTATTCAATCTGTCCCACTACAGTCATGGTATGACAGCAGAGGGATTTGAACCTATACTGTAAAGCGTTGTGCTATTCACTACGCGACCATGCTGCCCCATGTATATGTCACCATATACTACCTTGGGATTAATTTTCTTGCAGGCATTTACAGCAGATATAAGGAAATATAATAGAATCAATGAAAATCTACACACACACAAAGAGTGACAAGCAACCAATGTGCAAAAGAAGACGAATTGTGCAAATAGAAAGAAAAGCATTAAATACATAAATAAATAGATAAATAATAAACAAACAAACAGGTAAATAAATAGAGAAATGAATACATCGATAAATATATAACAGCAGTGAGAAGAGAGCACGGCCTGCATTGTGGGGTTCCTTGATGATCGATGCTGCATTCTTGTGCCAACAAGTCTGGGTAAATGAAATCTTGTGCCAGTGGCTAATGTATCAGTTCCACATATTTCACTTTCTAGCCTTTGACCTCTTTATCCAATTCTGGTTGAAGTATATTGCCTATATACCTTAAGCACTTTGAAACAAAAATGACATTGGACCTAAAATTCGGTGGCATCATTCCAGCTTATCATATAGTTAATGGTAAGCAGAAACTTAACACTCATTACAGGTAGATCAATAACTGATGCATTGACTACAGTAAAGAGAAACAACCAGAGCCAACATCCACATCAGGACACACACACACACATACACACACACACACACACACACAGGCAAAATTCTGGAGGAACTCAGCAGGCCAGGCAGCATCTTGGAAAAGAGTAAACTGTCGACATTTCAGACAGAGACCCTTCATCAGGACTGGAAGAAAAGATGAGAAGTCAGAGCAAAAATGTGGGGGGAGGGGAGGAAGAAGTAGAAGGTGATAGGTAATAGGTCAAACTGGGCGGGGAGTGAAGTAAAGAACTGGGAAGTTGATTGGTGAAAGAGATAAAGTGCTGGAGAAGGGGGAATCTGACTGGTGAAGATAGAAGACCTTAGAAAAAGGGGAAAGGGGAGGAGCACCAGAGGGAGGTGACGGATAGGTAAGGCGATAAGGTGAAAGAGGGAAACAGGAATGGGGAAATGTTGAAGGAAGGGCAATTACTGGCAGTTGAGACATCAATGTTTATGCCATCAGGTTGGAGACTAAACATTTGAGAGCTCTGGTCCTGTACTCATTTGAGTTTGGAAGAATGAGGAATGATCTCTCTGAAACTTACAGAGCATTGAAAATCAGAGTAACAAAGTGCGTAAGACACCACCTTCTCTGAACTCTGAATTCAGAGTAAGACCCCTCTCCCAGTCTCACCTATCACCCAGCACCCTGTACATCTTCCTCCCCTCCCCCCATTTTCTTACTCTGACTTCTCCCCGTCCTTTCCAATCCTGAAGAAGGGTCTCGGCCCATAATGTTGACTGTACTCTTTTTCATAGATGCAGCCTGACCTGCTGAGTTCCTCCAGCATCTTGGGTGTGTTGCTGTGAGATGACAAGCAGGCTGAAGCAGGAGTGAAGTAGAGGATAAATTAAAGATTCAGGACTCAAGATACAAGTTTATTTATCATGTGGTGCTCTGGCTAATAAGCTTTAACTTCCGGACTTCTGATTTGAACCCCTCCAGGCCTTGATCCTTAGCATCAACACACATACCCACCAATCAAAATCACCAGGCCTCGAACTCTGGATTTGCCGATGATGGTATCCCGAACACCAGACATTGAACTCTGTTCTCACTGAATAGTGAACTGAGGGGACAATGGACCTCGTTCCTCCAGTCTTTACAGAACTCTGACTCCTGAACCTGCTGACGACTCACTGACCCTGGGGGAGCCACCAACTTGTCTGTGCCAGTGTGCTGGCCTGACATCTGGCCATACATAGAAACATAGAAAGCATACAGCACAATAAAGGCCCTTTGGCCCACAAAACTGTGCCGAACATGTCCCTAAATTAGAACTACCTAGGCTTTACCCATAGCCCTCTACTTTTCTAAGCTCCATGTAGCCATCCTGGAGTCTCTTAAAAGACCCAATCATTTCTGCTTCCACACCACCGCCGGCAGTCCATTCCACGCACTCACCACTCTGTGTAAAAAACTTACCCCTGACATCTCCTCTGTACCTACTTCTAAGCACCTTAAAACTATGCCCTCTCACGCTAGCCATTTTTTGAGGATGTGACTAAACACATTGATGAAGGAAGCACAGTAAATTTAGTGTATACGGACTTCAGCAAGGCATTTGATAAGGCACTCCATGCAAGGTTTATTGAGAAAGTAAGGAGGCACGGTATTAAAGGGGACATTGCTTTGTGGATCCAGAACTGACTTTTCCACAGAAGGCAAAGAGTGGTTGTAGATGGATCAGATTCTGCATGGAGGTCGGTGACCAGTGGTGTGCATCAGGGACTGTTTTGAGACCCCCTACTCTTTGTGATTTTTATAAATGACCTGGACGAGGAAGTGGTGGGATGAGTTAGTAAATTTGCTGATGACACAAATGTTGGGGGTGTTGTGGATAGTGTGGAGGGCTGTCAGAGGTTACAGCGGGACACTGATAGGATGCAAAACTGGGCTGAGAAGTGGGAGATGAAGTTCAACCCAGAAAAGTGTAAAGTGGTTCATTTTGGTAGGTCAAATATAATGGCAGAATATAGTATTAATGGTAAGACTCTTGGCAGTGTGGAGGATCAGAGGGATTTTGGGATCTGAATCCATAGGACGTTCAAAGCAGCTGCGCAGGTTGACTCTGTGGTTAAGAAGGCGTACGGTGTATTGGCCTTCATCAATCGTGGAATTGAATTTAGGAGTTGAGAGGTAATATTGCAGCTATATAGGACTCTGTGAGACCCCACTTGGAGTACTGTGCTCAGTTCCGGTCACCTCAGTACAGGAAGGATGTGGAAACCATAGAAAGGGTGCAGAGGAGATTTACAAGGATGTTGCCTGGATTGGGGGAGCATGCCTTATGAGAATAGGTTGAGTGAACTCACTCTTTTCTCCTTGGAGTGATGGAGATAAGAGGTGACCTGATAGAGGTGTATAAGATGATGAGAGGCATTGATCATGTGGATAGTCAGAGGCTTTTTCCCAGGGCTGAAATGGTTGCCACAAGAGGACACAGGTTTAGGTTGCTGGGGACTAGGTACAGAGGAGATGTCAGGGGTAAGTTTTTTACTCAGAGAGTAGTGAGTGCGTGGAATGGGCTGCCAACAACGGTGGTGTAGGCGGATACGATAGGGTCTTTTAAGAGTCTTTTAGATAGGTATATGGAGCTTAGAAAAATAGAGGGCTATGGATAAGCCTAGTAATTTCTAAGGTAAGGACATGTTCAGCACAACTTTGTGGGCCAGAGGGCCTGTATTGTGCTGTAGGTTTTCTATGTTTCTATGTTTCTATTTCAGCCCTGGGGAAAATCCTCTGACTATCCGCATGAGCAGTGCCTCTCATTATTTTGTACACATCTATCAAGTCACCTCTTATCCACCATCGCTCTAAGGAGAAAAGGCAGAGTTCACCCAACGTGTTCTCATAAGGCATGCTCCCCAATCCAGGCAACATCCTTGTAAATCTCCTCTGCACCCTTTCTATGGTTTCCACATCCTTCTTGTAGTGAGGCGACCAGAACTGAGCACAGTACTCCAAGTGGAGTCTGACCAGGGTCCTATATAGCTGCAACATTACCTCTCGGCTCTTAAACTCAATCCCACGACTGATGAAGGCCAATGCACCGTATGCCTTCTTAACCACGGAGTCAACCTGCGCAGCTGTTTTGAGCGTCCTATGGACTCGGACCCCAAGGTCCCTCTGATCCTCCACACTGCCAAGAGTCTTGCCATTAATACCATATTCTGCCATCGTATTTGACCTACCAAAGTGAAGCACCTCACACTTATCTGGGTTAATCTCCATCTGCCACTTCTCAGCCCAGTTTTGCATCCTATCAATGTCCATGGTAACCTCTGACAGCCCTCCACACTATCCACAACACCCCCAACCTTTATGTCATCAGCAAATTTACTAACCCATCCTCATCCAGGTCATTTATAAAAATCACAAAGAGTAGGGGTCCCAGAACAGATCCCTGACGCCCATCACTGGTCACCAGCCTCCATGCAGAATATGACCCGTCTACAACCACTCTTTTCCTTCTGTGGGTAAGCCAGTTCTGGATCCACAAAGCAATGTCCCCTTGGATCCCATGCCTCCTTACTTTCTCAATAAGCCTTGCATGGGGTACCTTATCAAATACCTTGCTGAAATCCATATACACTACATCTACTGCTCTACTTTCATCAATGTGCTTCGTCACACCCTCAAAAAATTCAATCAGGCTCGTAAGGCACAACCTGCCTTTGGCAAAGCCATACCTCTCACTGGTGGACTTTTTGAGTTTCTCCACTAGATTATTTGTTGCTCCAGATTCCAGAATGTACAGTCTACATTTGAACAAGTTGTTTCTTGATGATTCATTCTCACTTGCATAAGTGCCTGCCATCCTCATGCTTCCTATACACTCAGTGGCCACTTTATTTGGGACACCTGCACACCTGCTCATTATTTCAAATACCTAATCAGCCAATCATGTGGCAGCAACTCAATGCATAAAAACATGCAGACATGGTCAAGAGGTTCAGTTGTTGTGCAGACCAAACATCAGAATGGGGAAGAAATCTGAGCTGCCTGAGTCAGTGGTGGAGGCAGATACACTAGTGAAGTTTAAGAGACTACTAGACACATATATGGAGGAATTTAAGGTGGGGGCTTATATGGGAGGCAGGGTTTGAGAGTCGACATAATGTTGTGGGCCGAAGGGCCTGTACTATGCTGTACTATTCTATGTTCTATGTAAGTGACTTTCACTGTGGAATGATTATTGGTGCCAGACGGGGTGGTATCTCAATAATTGCTGATCTCCTGGGATTTTCAGCACAACAGTCTCTAGAGTTTATAGAGAATGGTGCAAGAACAAAAAACATCCATTGAGCACGAGTTCTGTGGGTGAAAGTGCCTCGTTAATTAGAGAGGTTAGAGGAAAATGGCCAGACTGGTTCAATCTGACAGGAAGGCAACAATAACTATGTGTCACAACAGTGGTGTTGGGGCATCACTGAGCATACAACACATCAAACCTTGAAGCAGAAGATCACAAACATACACTCAGTGGCCACGTTATTAAGTAAAGAAGCTGCCTAATAATGCGGCCTTTGAGTGTAGGATGCCCAGTGTCTAACAATCCCAACATCACGAGAGGACACAGTTTTAAGGTACTTGGAAATAGGTACAGAGGAGATGTCAGGGGTAAGTTTTGCACTCAGAGAGTGGTAAGTGTGTGGAATGGGCTGCCGGCAGCGGTGGAGGAGGCGGATACGATAGGGTCTTTTAAGAGATTCTTGGATAGGTACATGGAGCTTAGAAAAATAGAGGGCTATGGGTAGCCCTAGGTAATTTCTAAAGTAAGTACATGTTTGGCACAGCATTGTGGGTCAAAGGGCCTGTATTGTGCTGTAGGTTTTCTATGTTTATCTACATTTCTATGTTTCTATCAATCAACCACTCCGACTGAATTGATTAGGAGTCAACCAATTTCAGCTAATCCCACACCAAGTGCGCCCATTGGCTTGTTGCACTCAAATAAGACCTAAACCTGAAATCCAGTCTTCTTGACCTAGTATCGGGTGGATGGGTGTCAGAAATTCCAACCCCCCCCCGCCCCATTCACCTTTTCCATGCAGGCTGTTCTCCATTGTGTACCAGCAAGGATCATGACTTGATATCTGAAGGTCAAGTCTTGTAGCTGATACCAATGAAGATGCAAAATATCAGGTTTTATGTTTATGTACAAGTGAACACTAATCAAATGGATGCATTGTTTGAACGTTCTTGTCCAAAAACAATTAGAGCTCAATTTTTGTTTTCCATTTCATTCCAGCAAGCTGGAACTCAGTGTCAGTTTTGCAAAAGGAAGTGAATAAGATGGATGAGGAGCTGTGACCTATTGCTGTCACCATTAGGAAATCCAAGGGTGAGTCAGAGACAGTGCCCTGAAGATAAGGCAAAGGTCATGGGAATCTTTGTGTGTTAAACAGATGTTTCACCAAAGATTTAAATGTGTGTGTCTGAAAACCGATTAACTTCAAATTAACTAGTATATCCAAGTGCAGAGCACAAATGAAAGTCATTATATCCTGACCTGACACAGCTGGAGTGTTTATTGAGTTTAACAGAGAGGATTCAATTTCTATATAATTAGAAACAGATAACCATATAACCATATAACAATTACAGCACAGAAACAGGCCATCTCAGCCCTCCTAGTCCGTGCCGAACTCTTACTCTCACCTAGTCCCACCGACCTGCGCTCACCCCATAACCCTCTATTCCTTTCCTGTCCATATAGTTGTCAATATAACTTTAAACAACAACATCTAGATCTAGTATGTTCGTTTATCTTGCCATTTACTGTGTCCAGGCAGACTCTTAGCAATGGAGGACTTTAGAGAAATGCTCCATGACATTTCATACTTCAGATAAAACAATCCCTAGATAGAACTCTAATAAAATAACAAATTTAGACAGTGGAGATCAGATCTTTTATTTATATATATTTTATATATAACTCTTTGTCATTTATAATTAAATAACCTCCGCGAGGGAGGGAGAATGATGGATCCAATCGGACGGATACAGTTAATTACAGGGAACGACTACGACCAACAGCTAGGATAAGAGGCTCTGAGAGTCCAGTGAGTTGGTGTGGGAGAGCGTTTTCCAGCATTAAACGTTTACGAATCCACCAAGCAAAGTTAAGGTGCTATTCCATCCCAGTGGATGAAGATGAGATTACTTCACCAAGCACAGATGATGTGGTCTTTTCAACCACTGATTCACAAGCCACAGCGATTCGCTCTGGTGAGAGGCATCATACTCCAGGTCAGTCGAGAGATAACCCAGGTCGGGTTTCAGACCACAGTACCCAAGTAGATCCTTCGCATGATAGCGGTGGTGTGGAGGTAGAGAAGAAGAGGAAGGTCAAGCGGCCAGCAATGGCAGATGAGAAGGCTTGGCGTGTATTTGATGAGGATATCAGTATGATGTTGGAGAACGCTCTCAGGGGAACATTGAAGAGAAAGTTGGAAGTGATGGGTGATATGATTTACGATGTTGGAAAGTACAGGTTTGGTTTGGTTAAGTTGAAGAAAGCAAAGCCTACACAGCAACCAAGCAGGCGCCAGAAGGAGATTAGTAGGTTGAGGAGAGAGCTTAGATCGTTGAGACAGAGGTGGAAGGTAGCAAGTGAGGGCGACAAGCCAGGGCTTGCTGATCTCCGAGAGCATTTCCGAATAAAGTTAGCATCACTCCGCTGTGCAGAGTCACAACGTAAAAAAAGAAAGAAGAGAGAGAAGGCAAGAAAGTCATTCTTTGAGAACCCTCACGAGTTCACAAAGAAACTGTTTGAACTAAGTAAGAGCGGGCAGCTTAACATCTCTCAACAAGACATTGAGGATCACCTGGCAAGCACTTACTCTAACAAACAGTGGGAGGCTCCTTTGCTTGATATTTCAGGGCTTGTGAAGCCTACCAAGCCAGAAGTGAAGTTCGATCTGTCAGAACCCAAACTGGCAGAAGTTGAACGTTCATCAGAAAGGCAAGGTCAGGCTCAGTGCCAGGACCTAATGGAGTGCCGTATAAGGTGTTCAAGAAATGTGAAGAGCTGAGGAAATACTTGTGGAGATTGTTAAAGGTGGTGTGGAGACAAGGTGTTGTTCCTTTGTCATGGAGTGAGGCTGAAGGAGTATACATCCCGAAGGAAGAGAATTTTTCTACATTGAATCAGTTCCGACCAATTTCACTCCTGAATGTAGAGGGGAAGATTATGTTTGGCATTCTGGCAGAAAGAATATCTTCATTTGTGATAGAGAATGGATTAGTAAATACATCTGTGCAGAAGGCAGGAATACCAGGCTTCCCAGGATGCCTTGAACATTCTAGTATGATATGGCATACCATCCAGGAGCCAAAAAGGTTGAGAAGAAATCTGGCTGTAGTTTGGCTTGATCTGGCTAATGCATATGGTTCTGTTCCCCATGTCCTGATTGAGTTTGCGATGGAATTCCTATGGATTCCTGCTAAGGTGAGGAACTTTGTTATGCAGTACTACAACGATTTCCGGATGAGGTTTTCCACTCAGCAGTTTACGACTAGGTGGCAGAGCTTGGTTGTTGCAATCCCAATGGGATGTGCAATTTCACCCATCCTTTTTGTGTTAGCCATGGAGGTCATTGTGAGGGCTGCAGAATCAGTGGGATCAGGTGTCGCACTTGATGGCGGAGGGGAGTTGCCACCAATACGAACGTTCATGGATGATCTCACCCTTTTGGGTCTCAGCATGGAGGCAGTGGAAAATGTACTATCTAGAGTCAAGGAGCTAACGGATTGGGGAAGAATGAATTTCAAGACCAAGTCAAGGAGCCTTGTTCTTAGGAGTGGAAAGCTGGTTGACTTTCATTTCACCCTTTGTGGAGAGGAGATTCCATCCATTTAGGACCAACCAGTTAAGAGCCTCAGGCGATGGTACACAGAGGAGCTGAGAGACACCAAGAGGGTTCAAGAGACAGGAGAGCAGATCAGTAGAGATCTGATGTCTGTTGACAAGCGTGGCTTGCCTAGCAAGTTGAAGTTGTGGTGCTTGCAGTACGGACTGATGCCATTGATAATGCGGCCACTAACTGTCTATGAAGTGGCAATGTCCCATGTTGAGGCAATGGAACAGAAAATCAACAAGTATGTGAAGAAGTGGCTTGGAGTATCGAGCAGCCTCACCAATGTTGCAATCCACAGTAGCCAGACAAAGCTTACCATCCCAGTGCAATCCCTTGTTGAAGAGGTAAAGGTTGCCAAGGTAAGATCATTCTTGATGCTTCGAGACTCAAAAGACCCTGTCATCAAGAACACCCAGCCGGATGTGAGATCAGGCAGGAAGTGGTCAGCCCGTGTAGCAGTTGATGAGGCAGAGTCCAGATTGAAGCACAAGGAGATGGTTGGGGCTATCCAGCTAGGCTGCCAGGGACTTGGATGGACAACCCACAAGTGGTGGTCATCTTCTACAGGTAAGGAGCGCCGTGAGCTTGTGACACAAGAAGTACGAGAGGTAGAAGAGGAGAAGAGGTTAGCTAAAACAGCTGGCCTGGCCAAACAAGGGGCTTGGACCCGGAGGGAAAGTGTTGAACAACGACATCTATCTTGGAATGTTCTGTGGCAGATGGAACCGCTCTGCATTTCTTTTCTATGCAGAGCATCGTACGATCTGCTCCCAACACCTGCCAACCTCAGCACCTGGTATGAAGATAAGACAGACAGGTGTGCTGCTTGTGGCGAGAAGGGAACACTTCAACATATCTTGAGTGCATGCAGAGTCAATCTTTCCAGCTGCATGTACACTTGGAGACATAACAACGTTCTCAAAGTTGTGACAGAAGCGGTTGAGCAGAGAGTACTGCAGCACAACTTATCTCATGCCCCATGCTGCACAGAACATCGCATATCATTTGTGAAAGAAGGCTCCAAGTCAAGGGTGTACAGTGCAGGCTCACGATCAAGCATACTTTCTTCAGCCAATGATTGGTGTGTCAAGGCCGACCTCGACGGGAAAGGCAGTTTCCTGGAGCAAATAGTTTTCACCACGTTGCGACCAGTAATACCCTGAAGAGCAGACTATCTGTTGGATGGAAGTGACTGATAGAGACAGATGCCAAGTTTTTAAGCTCACCAGTGGGAGGTGGTGCTTTAGCACTGCTGGCCCACCACCTCGAGGGAGTCTTGATCATAAGCGGGCCGAAACTCCTGAAGACAGGTGGCAGATGATCCCACTGGTGATAGCACAGGACAGTTAACATCTTAGTCCACGTGTATTTTTAACTCTTTGGATGTTGTTTTGTTCTATGTTGTTCCCTGACCAATGCATGAAATTCTTAATACATGTCAATCAATATAAAGTAGATCCTTTAGTTAATCCGTTAGAAGCTATTCAAAGGGCTTACCCTTCCTGCAGGTTGTACTAGTCGGAAGAAGGGATAGGAGCATTACATAAAAGCAATGGATTGGAAATTCCAAGCCTCAAATCATTCTTCCAACAGGGAATCAGGAGAATGTTTGGGACTTCAGGACCAGTGAGGATCACCACCCAACAAATAAATTACAATTGTCTGAAAGCTCCTAGCAACTGAAAAATGAGCATGTTTGGCTATGCCTGTACCTCATGTTTTACCAGCTTATTGAGCTGAGAAAAAAATAAAAATATAATAATAAATAAGAAAATAAATAATATTACTGAGAATGTGAGTTGTAGAGTCCTTGAAAGTGAGTCTATATGCTTTGGAATCATTTCATTGTTAAGGTGAATGAAGTTATCCACTCTGGTTCAGGAGCCTGGTGGTTGTAGGGTTCATGGTTGACATGCAGGCAGCAGGGATTTACTGTAAACGATCCCAAGATGGTGGAGAACGAAACACTAGCGTAGGCCAGGAAAGCCTTGGAGTAGGTAGGTCCTTGCAAAGTTAACAAAATTGGGAGAGGAATTCTGCAACACATGAGCTGAATCAGGATTAGAAAAGGCAATGCTACAGAGGTGGAATTGAACAGTCTTAGAGATGGCATACATAAATCATGCAAAGGTGGATTTAGTAAAGACATACGGGTAAGAGTTTTGAGTTGTGAGCATGCTATGGTGGCACTGGAAACATGGTGACATTTGCGGCCTGCCCAGCACATCCTCGGAATGTGTTAGTCGTTAACAAAAACAACACATTTCACTGTATGTTTCGATCTTTCAATTTACATGTGACATATAAAGCTAATCTTTAATCCAGTGGGAGACATTGGACAACCAGTATCATGAATTAGAGACAGCTGAAAGTCTGAGACAGGTAGTGATGAGATTGAACTGAGTGTCACTGGCATACATGTGAATAGTGATTAGGGTATGACAGGGGAAACCAAGGGAAGGTAAGGCATAAGAAGCCTCCAGGTGTGAAGAGCAGTAAGGTGGTTCAGCAGTAAATACCAGACAGTCCCATCACATTGTTGGGTCAAGGAGTCAGAATCTATATAATCGCAGGAGATAATTTACACCAACTCCTTATTCCATCCACCCACAATCCTCTACCTTTTGCCTCCTCCCTATACTTTCCATCAATCACCTTACAATTATGCCCCCTCGTAAAAGCCATTTCCTCCCAGGGAAACTGTCTCTGGCTATTCACACAATCTATGCCTCTTATCTTATACACCTCTGTCAAATCACCCTCCTTCACTCACTCAATCTATCCTCATAGGACACGCCTGACAGCATTCTTGTAAATCTCCTCTGCACCCTCTCTAAAGCTTGCACATCCTTCCTATAATGTAACCTTACAATCCACCTTCATCCATCTATTTAGTCCCTTGTAGAATAGGTTTGAGGGGACAAATGTCCTACTATTAATTCTAATCAATTGCATTTCTACAGAGTCCTACTCTCCTCCAACCTCAACTTCCCCAAAACCTTACCTCACTAATATAAAATTCCTTCAGTAAAAAGAGTGTGGTTATCACATTAACAAGGACTTCATGGAGCCCTGGACGATAATCATAGCTCTTGTGTCCTTCCTTAGGTGAACAGATCAAAGGCACAGAAGGTTGTCAATTCAACGCATTCCTTATGTGCAATGGGGAATTTGGAAATCACCCATATCAAAACTCTCCACCCTTGCCAATAAGAGTAAAACATCCCCACTTTCAGATATATTCACCTCCCAAACCTGCAGCAATGACCACTGTATTAGGTACACCTGCACAACTGTTCATTAATGCAAATATCGAATCAGCCAATCATGGGACAGCAACTCAATGCATAAAGGCATGCAGATGTGCTCAACAGGTTCAGTTGTTGTTCAGACCAAACATCAGAATAGGGAGAAATGTGATATTGTGACTTTGACCATGAAATGATTCTGAACGGCCAGATAGGTGGTTTGAGTATCTTAGAAACTGCTGATTTTCCCCTGGCATCTTCACATACAAGTCTTTAGAGTTTACAGAGGTTGGTGCAAAAACAAAAAGCATCCAGTGAGCAGCCATTCTGCAGGTGAAAAAGCCTTGTCAATGAACGTGATGTAATAATGTTTTATGGGCTCTATGTCTCTTGAAAAAAATCTGGCTCCACCATATTAGCAGTTGCAGGTGTTTTATTAAATGCCTCCAATTTTTCACACAAGGTATAAAAATGTGAAAATATTTTTACAATGAGGAAAAATGTACAGTATTATATTATATATTTACATAGATTTAGAATATAATATTTACACAGATCAACCAATATTCAACTCCTTCCTAGGTCTAGTTCACAACCCTTCCTAGGTCTATCTCCAGCCACACACTAAGGTTCATTTTGTACATTTAGCCCCTCACTTGCAAATACCACATTAGAAAAAATCAATTGGTACCCAAGAGAACTATTATCTATTACATAATATATTTATGAATCATTATTTCTAAGCATAAGACCATAAGACCTCGGAGCAGAATTAGGCTATTCATTTCATCACGTCTGCTCCACCATTCCATCATGGCTGATTCCGGATCTCGTTCAACCCCATATACCTGCATTCTCAAAACCATCATACAATATCTTTTGTATTTATTTTATCATTGTACATACACTTTAGCCATTCTTCCCCTAGCCCCAATTATCCATTGTATGTCCCTTCTGCACACTGCGAATGCACCCAGAACCGCCAAACCACAAACAAATCAGCAGACAAACAGACCAATGGCGTTCAACAAACAACAAATGTAAAGCAAATAAAGTTTTTTTGTATTAAATTAAATAAACTTCACTATTAGTGTGTTTGTGTGTGCATGTGTGTGTGTGTGTGTGTGTTTGTATGTGTACATTATTAGCGACCTTTGTGGAGGGACGAAGGCTCCTGTTCTGAAGGACTCTACGCTGAAGTCTCCCAAATGCAGCTGATCACAAAGGTCGCCATGTACCAAGCGGTCTGTGTCACCATCCTCCTTTACAGCTGTGAAGCTTGGGTAACCTACAGCCATCACATCAAGTCCTTGGAGCGCTTCCACATAAGCTGTCTCCAGCGCATCCTGGGAATTACCTGGCGTGAGCGGGTGCCTCACACTGAAATACTTGTAAAGACCAACTGCAGGAGTATTGAGGCCATGATCACCCAGCGTCAGCTGCAGTGGCTGGGGAACGTGATAAGGATGCCCCCATGTCGGCTACCCCGCAGAGTGTTATACGGCCAGCTACATCATGGTCAACGTTCAGCTGGAGGGCCGAAGAAGTGCTATAAGGATCAGATGAAGAATGCTTTAAGGAAGTGCAAGATCAGACCCGAGGACCTGGAGGATTTTGCTGCTGACCGTACCACTTGGCGACAGCTGGGTAGGGACAGGGTTCATATTCTGGAGATGGAAAGAACAACCAGAAGACAGCAGAAGAGGGCCAGGAGAAATGCAGCCATGGTTGCCACCACTACCGCATATACATGTCCCACCCGCAATAGAGCTTGTGGGTCCAGGATAGGACTGTATAGTCATCAAAGATCTTGTGGTGACCCACTTTCCAGTGCACTCAAACCGGCTCACAAAACAGGTACTAGGCCATCTTCACCAGCAGGGGGAAAAACCCGCGTGCGTGAGGGGTCTGCGAATATGCATTCCCCACAGCAGTCCCACCCAGGGAGGGCGGGAACGGGAAGGCTTTAAAGGAGGCCGCGAAGTTTGAATAAACCTCTTTTTTCCAACTACAGTTCACTGACTATGTGTCGTTATTCTAGCGCTGTGTGTAGCACACCGCAACAATCTCACCGTTAAAGGAGTGGACGTCATCATCGGATTTCGATGGACAACCGAAGAAGAAGATGTTGTTAGCATATTTAGCATATTGGTTCTGGCAAATACGTAACTATAATGTACATGTGTGCTTATCTGTGTATGATGTATGGAAACTATGCTACAGGTGTGCACCCCTGACACCGTCCAAATGGCTCCAAATAGTCATCATCACAATTATGTGCTGTGTCGCATGGCGTGGGCGTTCCTGGTCTTCCATCTTTCTTTACTCTAAGAGCTTCTAATAAGCTCCAAAGAATAAGATTGTGATTTAGATGTGAAATGGTAAGTGTATGTAAATTTGAGGTTGTGAAATTACTGCAGTGCTGCCCAAGGCCAGTGACAGAACCCCCTGTCACATGAGAGGTCAGAGCAAAATGGCCAGACTAGTTCAAGCTCACAGTAAGGCACCAGTACTCAAATAACCATGTGTTACAACAGTGATGTGCAGAAGAGCATCTCTGAACACACAAAACATCGAACTTTGAAGTGGAGTGGCTACAGCAGCAGAAGACCACAAATGTACATTCAGTGGACACTTTATTAGGAGAGGAGGTACTGAATAAAGAGGCCACTGAGCATATTTTCCCACCTTTCCACTTTCACCAGCATTCAATGGAAACTCCCTCAATAGGTAATGGATTTATCTTTAGCTCATTACAAATTGTTTAAGCAATGAATCATGCAAGTTTAAAAACAAACTGGTCAGCACAACAGCAATCAGTGGGAGTTTCGGTTTATGTAATCCTGTCAACGAGGTTGAAGAGCAGGTATTTTCTGAAGGAACTTCTGATCACTTATTCTTGATTTAGGTGATTTCTGTGGTTTAGAGCAAGGTAAATTTTGCAAGCATGAGAAAGTAGATTTCAGGACACTGGCTTTTAATCGTAGGTGGGGGAGGATGTTTGCTGAAATTTACCCTAGTCTAAATCAGGTCACATTAGGCAATCTTGAAGTTCGCATGCAACATTCTTTGGCAAGCGCCCAGTATTGTCTGTAATGCTCCAGAGGCAGTGTTTCTGCTTAATCTTTTATTGATCCAATGATTTTGCAAGACGCATATCAGAGTCAACACCAAACACAACAAAAGCTCAATTTAAAAAATTCTGCTGAACTCAACATTAGCAGATCTGTTTTAACCTGTTATTTATATTATGTTTCCAAGTGCAAACATTGTTCATTATCTTTAGATTTAGAAAAGGATGCAACACTGGCCTCCAAAGTTCATGAGTCGTGGGGTCAGGGGAAGGCCACCTAATTGGCACAGGATTTTTCACTGAAGGCACGGTTTCTGTTCCTTCCTATTCCCATCTACAGGAAATCCAAATCGCCGTTTCCACTTCCAGCCCAACATCCATGCAACATCAGTCAGATACAGGCAAATAATTGCTGTTCATTCACTTTGGTTCAGTGTTTAACACCATCATTCCTACAGTGCTAAATGAAAAGCCTCTGTACCTCCCTCTGCAAATGGATAGAAACATAGAAACTTAGAAAACCTACATCACAATACAGACCCTTCGGCCCACAATGCTGTGCCGAACATGTACTTACTTTAGAAACTACCTAGGGTTACCCATAGCCCTCTATTTTTCTAAGCTCCATGTACCTATCCAGAAGTCTCTTAAAAGACCCTATGGTATCCGCCTCCACCACTGTCACCGGCAGCCCATTCCATTCACTCACCACTCTCTGCATCAAAAACTTATCTCTGACATCTCCTCTGTACCTACTTCCAAGCACCTTAACTTTCTCGAATTAGGATCCTCGACTTTTTAACTGGATTCTATGCAGATAAGTAATAACATCTCCACCTTGTTGACAATCTGTACTGCCGCACCTCAGGGTTGTGTGCCTAGCCCACTGCTCTACCCTCGCTCTATACCCATGACTGTGTGGCTAGGCACAGCTCAAATGAATTTGCTGATGATACAACCATTGTTGGCAGAATCTCAGATAGTGACAAGAGGGCATACAGGAGCAAGAAATACCAACGAGTTGAGTGGTGTCATATGACAACCTTGCACTCAATGTTAGTAAGGGCAAAGAACCGACTTCAGGAAGGGTAGAACAAAGAAACACAAACCAATCCTAATAGAGGGGTCAGAAGTGGAGAGAGCGAGAAATTTCAAGTTCTTACGTGTCAATATCACTGAGGATCTAACCTGGTCCTTACATATCGATGAAGCTACAAAGAAGGCAAGACAGCTGCTACATTTCATCAGGAGTTTGAGGAGATTTGGTTTGTCACCTAAAACACTTGAAAACTTCTATAGATGTGCCATGGAGAGTATTCTGACGGGCTGCACCACTGTCTGGTATGGGAGGGTGTGACTTCACAGGATTGTAGCAAGCTGCAGAGAATTGTAATATTAGTCAGCTCCATGGGTACTAGCCTCCATATTATCCAATACATCTTGAAGGAGCGGTGCCTCAGAAGAGTGACTTCATTAAGGACCCCCACCACCCAGGATATGCTCTGTTTTCATTGTTACCAACAGGAAGGAGGTACAGAAGCCTGAAGGCACACACTCAACAATTCAGGGACAGCTTCCTCCCCTCTGCCATTGGATTTCTGAATGGACATTGAACCCATGCAGTGACGTATCTAAGGTACGGCAGGTATGGCATGTGCCCTGAGTGCCACTTGAAGGGGGCGCCACTGAGCAGTTTCTATTAAAGTCAGACAAGCCATCCTCGGATAGTGAAAAAGAACTTTCTTCAGATGTATGATCTGTCTTTGATTATCATGGGTGAGAAGCACTAGGATGGCCTTATTTCAGAGCATTGTGTAAGAAGACCCTGAAATGTTTCTTCATGAAGAAGAAGAGGGAAAGTGGAGCTGAAGGAGGGAAGAGACGAAAGTTGGAGGCGGAGGAAGCCAAGAAGTTGAGCAAGTTCTTCATGCCCTTCTTTGAAAAGCCCAGAACAAGTAGTTCGACACGTTCCATGGAATTGTCTGCACCTGCTACAAGTTTGTTAGAATCCGAAGGTGGATCAAGTACAAATGCGTCACAAGCCGAGGAGGAAGTCAAGTCAGATAAATCCGAGTATGACGAGTTTAAGAGTGAGGCTGCCACAGAGAACATGAACATGACAGGAGGGGAAGACGATGGTGGTGGTGGTGATGTTGAGTTTAAGACCATAAGACCATAAGACAAAGGAGCAGGAGTAGGCCACTCGGCCCATCGAGTCTGCTTCGCCATTTTATCATGAGCTGATCCATTTTCTCCTATTTAGTCCCACTCCCCTGCCTTCTCACCATAACCTTTGATGCCCTGGCTACTCAGATACTTATCAATCTCTGCCTTAAATACACCCAATGACTTGGCCTCCACTGCTGCCCGTGGCAACAAACTCCATAGATTCACCACCCTCTGACTAAAAAAATTTCTTCGCATTTCTGTTCTGAAAGGGCGCCCTTCAATCCTTAAGTCATGCCCTCTCGTACTAGACTCCCCCATCATGGGAAACAAGTTTGCCACATCCACTCTGTCCATGCCTTTTAACATTCGAAGTTTATTGACGAGATTTTACCTGACGAGATTGAACCTGACGACACTGAACCTAGTGAACTGGATGGTGTCAAAGAGCTTCAAACTGTCATACCAGGAGTGATTGAACAGCATGACACTGGACTTCTGAAGTTCGACAAGGATACTGGAAAAGCAATTCTGCCTGACGCGTTGAGAACAGAAATAATAAAGCTGGGTTTGAAGTATTTCCAGAACAGTGAGGGGCCTTTCCTACCAACAAATAACTGCTCAATGAACAAAACTTGGTTCGAGAGGAAATTGGGAAATGGTCGTGGTGAGGAAGTGACTTGCTCATGGCTAGTCTATTCCCCTTCTAAAAAGTCTGTATTTTGTATCTGTTGTCTTCTCTATTCCCGGTCAGACCATCAATCCTCATTGGAGCAGGAAAGTGGATTCAACCAGCGGAAAGCATCTGAAAGGCTTAGTGTTCATGAAAATGCCAAGAATGATTGGGAATGCTTCACACAGTGGAAAGAAATTTAGCTGGAAGCAGAGGAGTTATTGACACGGTATTAAATTTGCCGATGACACTACATTGATTAGCCTAATCTCAACCAATAATGAGGTGGCCTACGGGGAAGAAGTCATCTCTCTGACACAGTGCTGTCAAGAAAACAACTTCTCCCTCAATGTCGCAAAAACAAAGGAGCTGGTTGTGGATTACAGGAGGAATGGAGACGGACTAACCCCTATTGACATCAATGGATCTGGGGTTGAGAGGGTAAATAGATTTAACTTTCTCGGCATCCACATCACCAAGGACCTCACGTGGTCTGTACACACCAGCTGTGTGGTGAAAAAGGCACAACAGCGCCTATTTCACCTCAGGTAGTTGAGGAAGTTTGGTATGGGCCCCCAAATCCTAAAAGCTTTCTACAGGGGCACAATTGAGAGCATCCTGACTGGCTGTAACATTGAAAACCTACAGCACAATACAGGCCCTTCGACCCACAAAGTTGTGCCGAACATGTCCTTACCTTAGAAATTACTAGGTTTACCCATAGCCCTCTGTTTTTCTAAGCTCCATGAACCTATCTAAAAATCTCTTAAAAGACCCTATCGTATCATCCTCCACTACCGTTGCCGGCAGCCCATTCCACGCATTCACCACTCTGAGTAAAAAACTTACCCCTGACATCTCCTTAAACCTGTGTCCTCTTGTGGCAACCATTTCAGCCTTGGGAAAAAGCCTCTGACTATCCACACAATCAATGCCTCTCATCATCTTATAAACCTCTATCAGGTCACCTCTCATCCACCGTCGCTCCAAGGAGAAAAGGCTGAGTTCACTCAACCTATTCTCATAAGGTATGCTCCCCAATCCAGGCAACATCCTTGTAAATCTCCTCTGCATCCTTTCTATGGCTTCTACATCCTTCCCGTAGTGAAGTAACCAGAACTGAGCACAGTACTCCAAGTGGGGTCTGGCCAGGGTCCTATATAGCTGCAACATTACCTCTTGGCTCCTAAATTCAATGCCACGATTAATGAAGGCCAATACACCGTATGCCTTCTTAACCACAGAGTCAAGCTGCGCAGCTGCTTTGAGTGTCCTATGGACTCAGACCCCAAGTTCCTTCTGATCCTCCACACTGCCAAAAGTCTTAACATTAATACTATCAGGTTCCTACAGCATGACCTGTCCTTGACAGAACTATCCTGACTATTCCTAATCATATTATACCTCTCCAAATGTTCATAAATCCTGCCTCTCAGGATCTTCTCCATCAACTTACCAACCACTGAAGTAAGACTCACTGGTCTATACTTTCCTGGGCTCTCTCTACTCCCTTTCCTGAATAAAGGAACAATACCCGCAACCCTCCAATCCTCCAGAGCCTCTCCTGTCCCCATTAATGATGTCCCCATTAATAATGCCAGAGGCTCAGCAATCTCCTCCCTCGCCTCTCATAATAGCCTGGGATACATCTTATCCTGTCCCAGCGACTTATTCAACTTGGTGCTTTCCAAAAGCTCCAACACATCCTCTTTCTTAATGTCTACATGCTCAAGCTTTTCAGTCTGCTGCAAGTCATCAGTACAATCACCAGGATCCTTTTCTATAGTGAATACTGAAATAAAGTATTCATTAAGTACCTCTGCTATTTTCTTAGGTTCCATACATACTTTCCCACTGTCACACTTGATAGGTCCTATTCTTTCACGTCTTATCCTCTTGCTCTTCACATACTTGTAGAATGCCTTTGGGTTTTCCTTCATCCTGCCCGCCAAGGCCTTCTCATGGACCCTTCTGGCTCTCCCAATTTCCTTCTTAAGCTCCTTTCTGTTAGCCTTATAATCTTCTGGATGCCTAACATTACCTAGCTCTCTAAACCTTTTGTAAGCTTTTCTTTTCTTCTTGACTAGATTTATTACAGCCTTTGTATACCACAGTTCCTGCACCTTACCATAACCTCCCTGTCTCATTGGAACGTACCTCTGCAGAACTCCACGCAAATATCCCCTGAACATATGCCACATTTCTTCCATACTTTTCCCTAAGAACATCTGTTCCCAACTTCAGCTTCCAATTTCTTGCCTGATAGCCTCATAATCCCAGTAAAGTTATTGACACCTTTCTGTTCCTAACCCCCACCCACAGAGACTCCGTAGACAATCCCTCCATGCCATCCACCTTTTCTATAGCTGTGACACTGTCTCTGATCAACAGTGCCACGCCCCCACCTCTTTTGCCACCCTCCCTGTCCTTTCTGAAACATCTAAAGCCCGGCACTTGAAGTAACCATTCCTGTCCCTGAGCCATCCAAGTCTCTGTAATGACCACAACATCGTAGCTCCAAGTACTGGTCCACGTTCTAAGCTCATCCACTTTGTTCACAATTCAATTCAATAGAGACTGAAGATGTGAGAACTCCTGCAGTGGGGGTCCTATCCATGAGACAGAGATCAGTGGTAAGGTCACTGGCAAAGAGTCATAGATTCATAGAGCACTACAGCACAGGATCAGACCCTTTAGCCCATCTAGTCCATGCCTAACTGTTATTCTGTCTAATACCATCTACCTTCACATGGAACATAGATCTCCAATGGCCATCGCCCATGTACCTCTCCAAACTTCTCTTACATGTTGAAATCCAACCTACATCCACCACTTCCACTGGCAACTCATTCCACATACTCACTACCCTCTGAGTGAAGAAGGTCCCCTTCATGTTCCACTTTAACATTTCACCTTTCGCCTTTAACCCTTAACTCTGGTTCTAGTCTCACTGAACCTCAGTGGAAAAAGCTTTGTTGTATTTATGGTATCTATAACACTAATAATTTTAAATCTCACCTTATTCTCCTATGCTCCAGGGAAGAAATACCATGCCTATTTAACCTTTCCTAATAATGTCTGAAGGTAAGTAAGTTACCTGGTCCGGTTGGACTACACCCCAGAGTTCTGAAAAAGGCAGATGAAGAGATTGCTAAACAAGATAAAAAGGGAGGGACACAAAAGACAGGAAATTATAAGCCAGTTATCCTGAGTTCAGTGGTTGGGAAAATCTTGGAGTCCATTATTAAGGATGAGGTTTCAGGTGCTTGGAGACACATGATAAATAGGCCAAAGCCAGCATGGTTTCTTTAAGGGGAAATCTTGCTTGACAAATCTGTTGGAATTCTTTGAGGAAATAACAGGCAGAATAGACAAAGGAGAGTCAGTGAATGTTTCCTTGTTTTTTCCAGAAATTCTTTGTGGCAAGATGCCATAGATGAGACTGCTAATTATGTTAAGAGCCCATGGTAACATAGGAAAGATATTAGCATGGATAGCACATTGGCTGACTGGGAGGAGGGAAAGAGTGGGAATAAAGGGGGCCTTTTCTGGTTGGCTGCCAGTGACTAATGATGTTCCGCAGGGGTTGATGTTGTCATGCTTCATTTCACATTATTTGTCCACAATTTTGATGACAGAATTGATGGCTTTGTGGCCAAGTTTACAGATGGGACAAAGCTAGGAGGAGTGTTGAGGAAGCTAGGAGTTTACAGATGGTCTTAGTCAGATTGGGAGAATGAGTAAAGAAATGGTGGATGGAATATAGTGTAGGGAAGTGTATGGTCATGCACTTTGGTAGAAGGAATAAAGGAAATGTATTTTCTAAATGGGGAGAAAATTCAAAACTCAGAGGTGCAAGGGGACTTGGGAGTTCTTGTGCAGGATTCCCTAAAGGTTAATTTGCAGATTGAGTCAATGGTAAGGGAGGCAAATACAATATTAGTGTTCATTTCAAGAGGACAATAATATAGAAACAAGGATGTAATGCTGAGATTTATAACACTTTGGTCAGACCACACTTGGAGTATTGTGAGCAGTTCTGGCCTCTTATAGTGGGGGAGGGGGATCTCTTTGAAACCTATGAAATAACAAGATGCCTAGAGAGAGTAGACATAGTTGGGGAGTCTCAGACCAGAGGGAAATACCTCAGAAGGATGTCCCTTTAGAACAGAGATGAAAAGGAATTTCTTTAGCCAGAGGGTGATGAATCTGTGGAATTCTTTACCACATATGGCTGTAGAAGTCGCCATTGGGAATCTTTAAAGCAGGGTTGATCGATTCCTGATTAGTAAGCGCATCAAAGGTTATTGAGAGAAGGCAGGAGAATGGGGCTGAGAGGGATAAAAAAATCAACCATGATGGAATTGTGGGCCAACTTGATGGGCCAAATGGCCTAATTCTATCTCTGTGCCTTACAGTCTTATGGTCTTATAACTCTGGTTCTCAAGACATGACAACATGCTTGTGTATTTTCTCTGCAATCTTTCAATCTTTTTGACATCTTTCCTGTAGGTAGATAACTAGAAATGCACGCAATACACTAAATTAGGCCTCACCAACATCTTATACAACTTCAACATCACATCGCAATTCCTGTACTCAATACTTTGATTTATGAAGGCTAATATGTCAAAAGCTCTGTTTACAACACAATCTACCTGTAATTTCAAGGAATTACAGATCTCTCCATTCTACCACACTCCTTAGTGCCCTACTGTGTAAGTCAAACTCCGGTTTGTTCTCTCAAAGTGCAACACCTCACACTTGTATGCATTAAATTCCATTCGCTATTGCCAGCCCATTTTTCCAGTTGGTACCAATCCCAAAGCAAGATTTGATAGCCTTCCTTGATGCCCACTATGCTGCCGAACTTGGCGTCATTCACAAATTGCTGATCCAGTTTACTAAACTGTCATCCACATTATTGATACAGATGACAAGAAACAACAGACCCAGCACCAGTCCCTGTTACATACCACTAATCACAGGCCTGTGGTCAAAGAGGCAACCACTTAGTACCACTCTGTGGCTTCTCCCACAAAGCCAATGTTGAATTCAATTTATTACCTCATCCTGAATGTCAAGTGACTGAACCTTCCGGACCAGCTTCCAATGGGGTGCCTTGACAAAGTGTTCAGATGGCTTATACTAATCTTCCTGCTCTTCCACCATCCTTCTGCCTGGGCTCTGCTCAGAATGTGAACACAGCACAGTCCATCACATGATTCGTCCTCCCCTCCATTGATTCTGGCTACACTTCCTACTGCCTTGGGAAATAGATGCTGTCATCACGGACTCCTCCCACTCCATTCATTCCCTCTTCTATTCCCCCCCCTAACCACCATAGAAAAGAACATGCAACTAGAGTCAAGGACAGTTTCTATCCCTGTTATCTAACTTCTAAACAGACATCTCACACACTAAAAGATGAATTCTTGAACTCTTGATCTCCCAGTCCCCCAATCTTCCCCATTGTGGCCTGTGCTCTTTAGTTGTCTACCTGCACTGTATTTTCTCTGTAACCACAGAAGTATATTCTGTATTGCATGTTCTGGATGCTTTTCAATGTATTTCAGTATTAGTGACAAAAATAATAGACCAGTACTATTGTGAATTGACAAATTTTACAACTTCACCAGCCGCCAATCCTCTCCTTTCTGCAAGTCTTTTTTTCTCATACCAGGCCACAGTACTATGGTGTGTGAATCCATTTAACTACTGCTGCTCAGTCATTGAATGTTAACAGGACTATGAAAGGCATTTCAAAACGAACCAAGCTGTGATGCATATTTTCTAGCAGAAGGCATCTGAATATGGCCCCTGTTAGATACCGCTCCTTGTGGCATGAGTGCTTGGTTGTTTTTGGAGGATTTTAGAGTGCAGACAGGCCACTAATATCTCTCTTAAGAAAGTGGTAATGCATCAGCACTTCAAATCTCTGCATTCATTTAATGGAAGATGATCTCACAATACTAGTCAGGTAGCACTGATGGGGGGAAATAGACAGATGACATTTTGGATTGAGACCTTTCTTCTAGACTGACCTCATGAGTTCCACCAGCAGATACTGGTGCTCCAAGGCGTTGGAACCCTTGTTGTTCTGGTTGAAAGATTTGCGGAATGCAGTCAGACAGGCCTAGCGGAGGAACAGCAATGCAGTTTAAATTGGTAAATTTGTAAATTGGTTTCTTATTGTCACATGTACCAAGGTACAGTGAAAAACTTATCTTGCTTACTGTTGACTCAGATTCATTTTCATTTTCATTCATTTTCACAGAGTTGAGGTACATTAACAGTGTTGAGGTACAGCAGTACAAGGTAAAACAATAATAGAGTGCAGAATAACACACACAAAATGCTCGACGAGCTCAGCAGGTCAGGCAGCATTTATGGAAATGAATAAACAGTCAATGTTTCAGGCCAAGACCCTTCATCAGGACTGTGAAATGTCCTAGCCCAAAACGTCAACTGCATATTCATATCTTTAGATGCTGTCTGCTGTGCTGAGTTCCTTCAGCATTTTGTGTGTGTCGCTTTGGATTTCCAGCATCTACAGACTTTCTTGTGTTTATAGAGTGCAGAATAATGTGCTACAGTTACAAAGAAAGTGAAATGAAGGTAGACAATAAGGTATAAGGCAATCATGATGTACATTTTGAGGTCAAGAGTACATCTTTCCATTTACAGAACCATTCAATTCTCTTAAAACAGTGATACAGAAGCTGTCCTTGAGTCTGGTGGTACATGCTTTCAGGCTTTTCAGCGGGCGGGGTGGGGGGAAACAAGGGAGAATGTCCAGGTAGGGTGGAGTCTTTGATTATGCTGGCTATTGTACCAGGCCAGTGAGACAATTAGTGAGAGTCCCTGGAGAGTAGGCTGGTTTCCATAAGACCATAAAACTATAAGACATAGGAGCAGAATTAGGCCATTCAGTTCATCATCTATTCTTGCATCCCATCGTGGCTGATTTATTATCCATCTCAACCCCATTCTCCTGCCATCTCCTCATCACCTTTGACATATTGACTAATCAAAAACCTATCAAACGCTGCTTTAAATATACTCAATGGCCCTCTCAAAACCTTCTGGATACCAAAAGTTTCTTCAGTTAAAAAAAAGATGCCGAAAGCCCAAAGGTTTCTTCAGATACATAACATGTAAAAGAGAGGCAAGAGTGGACATCTGACTGCAGGAAAACAATGATGAAGATAATAAGTATTTTGCATCAGTCTTCATTGTAGAAGGCACTAACAGTATGGTAGAAGTTCCTGGTGTCAAGGGTCATGAAGTGTGTGGAGTTAACATTACTAGAGAGAAGGGTCTTGGGAAACTGAAAGGTATGAAGGTAGATAAATGACCTGGACCAGATGGTGTAAACCCCAGCATTCTGAAAGAGGTGGCTGAAGAGATTGTGCAGACATTAGTAATGATCTTTAAAGACTAGAGGACTCAGCCTCAGAATAGAGGGGTGTCCTTTTAGAATGGAGATGAGGAGGAATTTCTTTAGCCAGAATGGTAAATCTGTGGAATTCTTTGCCACAGGCAACTGTGGAGGCTGTGTTTATGTATATTTAAGGCAGAGGTTGATATATTCTTAATAGGTCAGGGCACAAAGGGATACAGAGAAAAGGCAGGAGATTGGGGCTGAGAGGGAAATTGGATCATCCATGATGAAATGGTGGAGCAGACTCGATGGGCCAAATGGCCTAATTCTGCTCCTATATCTTATGGTCTTATGGTCTTAAAGCACAGTATATCGTTCCTTAGATAAAGGGCCCACAATGGCTCACAATACTCCTCATATGGTCTGATATTATAAAGCCTCAGCATCACATCCTTACTCTTATATTCCAGTCCTCTTGAAATGAATGCTAATATCGCATTTGCTATCCTTAACAATGTCTCAAGCTGCAAGTTAACCTTTAGAGAATCTTGCAAAAGGATTACCAAATCCCTTTGCACCTCTGAATTTTCTCCCCATTTAGAAAATGATTGTGTGGATAGTCAGAGGCTTTTTCCCAGTGCTGAAATGGCTGCCACAAGAGGGCACAGGTTTAAGGTGCTTGGGAGTAGGTACAGAGGAGAAGTCAGGAGTAGGTTTTTTACGCAGAGTGTGGTGAGTGCATGGAATGGGCTGCCGACAACGGTGGTGCAGGCGGATACTTTAGGGTCTTCTGGATAGGTACATGGAACTTAGAAAAATAGAGGGCTATGGGTAACCCTAGTAATTTCTAAGGTAGGGACATGTTCGGCACAACTTTGTGGGCCAAAGAGCCTGTATTATGCTGTAGGTTTTCTATATTTCTATGTTTCTATCTGCCACTTCTTTGCCTATTCTCCTAATCTAAGACCTTCTACAGACTCTCTGCTTCCTCAACACTACCTGCCCTCCCACCTAACTTTGTACCATCTGCAAACTTGGCCATCAGTTCCGTAATCCAAATCACCAACATGTAATGAGAAATGAGGTGGTCCCAATACCAACCCTTCTGGAACACTACTAGTCATTGGAACCCAACCAGAAAAGGTTCCCTTAATTCCCAGTCATTCCCTCCTGCCAGTCAGCCAATCTTCTATCCATGCTAGAATCATTATTGTAATACCATGAGCTCTTATCTTGTTAAGTAGCCTCATGTGCAGCACCTTGTTAAAGGCCTTCTGAAAATCCAAGTAAACAGCATCCACTGATTTGTCTATCTTGCCTCCTGTTTCCTCAAAGAATTCCAACAGATTTCCCCTTAAGGAAACCATGCTGATTTTGACCTCTTTTATCATGTGCCTCCGAGTACTCTGAAACCACATTCTTAATAATGGACTCCAACATCTTCCCAACCACTTAAGTCAGGATAACTGGCTTTTAATTTCCTTTCTTCTGCCTCTCTCCCTTCTTGAAGAGTGGAGTGACATTTGCCTTTTTCCACTCCTCTGGAACCTTTCCAGAATCTAATGATTCTGGAAGGATCATTACTTATGCCTCCACAATCTTTTCAGCAACTTCTTTCAGAACCCTGGTGTGTAGTCTATATGGTCCTGGTCTCTTACCTACTTTCAGACTTTTCAGCTTCCCATGCACCTTCTCCTGAGTAATAGCAACTATACTCACTTCTTCCCCCCAACACTTTTGAATTTTTGACATACTTCTATATAAAGGTTGGGGATGTTGTGGATAGTGTGGAGGGCTGTCAGAGGTTACAACGGGATATTAATAGGATGAAAAACTGGGCTGAGAAGTGGCAGATGGAGTTCAACCCAGATAAGTGTGAGGTGGTTCATTTTGGTAGGTCAAATATGATGGCAGAATATAGTATTAATGGTAAGACTCTTGGCAGTGTAGAGGATCAGAGGGATCTTGGAGTTCGAGTCCATAGGATACTCAAAGCTGCTATGCAGGTTGACTCTGTGGTTAAGAAGGCATACGGTGCATTGGCCTTCATCAATTGTGGAATTGAGTTTAAGAGCCAAGAGGTAATGTTGCAGCTATTTAGGACCCTGGTCAGACCCCACTTGGAGTACTGTGCTCATTTCTGGTCGCCTCACTACAGGAAGGATATGGAAACCATAGAAAGGGTGCTGAGGAGATTTACAAGGATATTGCCTGGATTGGGGAGCATGCCTTTTGAGAATAGGTTGAGTGAACTCGGTCTTTTCTCCTTGGAGTGACGGAGGATGAGAGGTGACCTGACAGAGGTGTACAAGAGGCATCGATCATGTGGATAGTCAGAGGCTTTTTCCCAGGGCTGAAATGGCTAGCACGAAAGGGTATAGTTTTAAGGTGTTTGGAAGTAGGTACAGAGGAGATGTCAGGGGTAAGATTTTTACTCAGAGAGTGGTGAGTGCGTGGAATGGGCTGCCGGTGGTGGTGGTGGAGTCAGAAATGATTGGGTCTTTTAAGAGACTCCTGGATGGCTACATGGAGCTTAGAAAAATAGAGGGCTATTCTAAGGTAGGGATATGTTCAGCACACTTTTGTGGGTCGAAGGGTCTGTATTGTGCTGTAGGTAATACAGCATTACTTTATGTGTTATGCATGTTTAATGTTCAATGTAAAACTTATTGTCAGAGTACATACATGTCACCACATACAATCATGAGGAATTCTGCAGATGCTGGAAATTCAAGCAACACACATCAAAGTTGCTGGTGAACACAGCAGGCCAGGCAGCATCTCTAGGAAAAGGTACAGTCGACGTTTCGGGCCGAGACCCTTCATCAGGACTAACTGAAGGAAGACCTAGCTGAAGGAAGACACATACAATCCTGAGATTCTTTTTCTGGAGGCATACATAGAAAATCTATAAAGCAGGATCAATGGACAACCAATTGTGCAGATATAAAGCAATAACAATAAATAACAAGCATGAAATAACAAGAGAATGAGTCCTTACAGTGAGACCATTGGTTATGGGAACACCAGAAGTAAAATGAGTGTAGTTATCCCCTTTTGTTCAAGAGCCTGGTGGTTGAGGGGTAGTAGTTGTTGTTGAACCTGATGGTGCAAGTCCTGAGGCTCTTCCTGATGGTAGCAGCGAGAAATGAGCATGGTCTGAGTGGTGAGGGCCTTTAATAGACAATAGACAATAGGTTCAGGAGTAGGCCTTTCGGCCCTTCGAGTCAGCACCGCCATTCACTGTGACCATGGCTGATCACCCACCATCAGTACCCCGTTCCTGCCTTCTCCCCATATCCCTTGACTCCGCTATCATTAAGAGCTCTATCTAACTCTTTCTTGAAAGCATCCAGAGAACTGGCCTCCACTTTGATGATGGATGCTGCTTATCTATGGCAACTTTTCATGTAGATGTGCTCAATGTGAGTGATATGCATCTTAGTCTGGAGGAACGATGTTTCATTTGGCAGTATACATGTGTACTATTGAATTATAACAAACTTGAACTTAAAGTTGAATTTGAGCTGCTCCAGAGTGGACACGACAAGGTCTTTCACCAGAGATGCTTCTCCTCACTGGACGTTACATGTACCCCTTTCTTCCATTAAGTCAGAAATGAAATATTAATTTATTACCTTTGTCTTGTCTTTGTTGCTCTGTATAATTTCTCTAGCCTTAGTCTGTAAGGGACTCACACTAACGTTAGGTAACATTTTCCTTTTTCTATCTGTCTAGATGGTTCTCATGTTTGTCCTTAGGATCCTCTCTCATCTTCTATTTTCCCTCTCTTTATCAGTGCTTTGATTCTCCTTTGCTGAATTCTGAAACGTTTACAGTCCTCAGATTTTTGCCAATATTCTGTGGCTTTTTTTCCCTTTGATCTAAAACTAACAACTTCTCTTTATCATCATGCCAGATGCACTTTTCCTGTTTTCCTTTTGCCTCAAAAGGATACATTGTACTTGCAAACTCTGTATTAATTCCTCAAATTTTAGCCAATGCATCTCTGTTGCAATCTAACCTGTTTTCCAAATCTACAAAGCCAACTTGATACTCATACCTTCAATGTTTTAAGATCCTAGATTCAGATTGGACAGCACAATGAGGGACGTGGCTCAGGCATGCTGGAATCTGTACAAGCCGGCTTTCCCGTCAGTGCTGCTCTTCAGTGTTTGCTCCCTGGAAGTCAAGCTGGATTGCCTTTGTCTGTGGCTGCAGAAGATGAGGAACCGCCACGTGCTTGTTCTTGCAGAAACATGGCTCCAGGACAACATCCCTTGCACCATCTTTCTTCAGGCCATGCCACTCAAGGACTTGTGCTAATATAATTCTGTGACAGTATGTGCTGGATCATAACTATACGTGCTGTGTGTGACTGAGTGTACCTAAGCCCCAGAGAATCACTGTTTCATTTGGCTCTATACATCTGTATGGTTGAATGATAATTAAACTTCAACTTGAACTTAAACCTAAGCTAGTGGGGATGCTTCCTTACGGTTCCAGAGACTCATGCTCAATTCTTATACCGAGGCTGACTGTGCGGACTTTGCATGTTCTCTCTGTGACTGTATGACTTTCCCCTGGTTGCTCCATGCAGGGTGGGTGGATTCATTGTCCACCATAGATTTCCCACAATGTGTAAGTGAGTGTAACAGTCTGGGAGTAGTAGAAGGGAAAATAACATGGATACACAGCCAATGCCAAGTTGCTGGGCCTAATGGTCTGTTTGTGTGCTGCACAATGGGTATCATGGTAACACAACAATTAGCACAACACTATTACAGTGCTAGCGACATGGGTTCAATTCCCGCTACTGTCTGTAAGGAGATTGCACAGTCTCCCTGTGGCCACATAGGTTTTCTCCGGGTGCTTCAGTTTCCTCCTACTTTCCAAGAATGTTCAAGTTAATAAGTTATTTGGTCACATGTGTGTAATCGAGTGCTGTAGGTTCATTGGATTGGAAGGGCCTGTTACCATGTTGCATCCCTGAATAAATAAGTTTGATATTAGATTCTATCATGTGATGATCACTGTTCCCAAATGGCCCTTTATCTACCATCATCAGAAATCAAAAATTAGCTTTATTTGTCACATGTAAATCGAAACATACAGTGAAATCCAAGTGTCGTCACACTTCCGGCGCCAACATAGCATGGCCACAACTCACTAACCCTAACTGTACGTTCTTGGAATATGGGAGGAACCGGAGCACCTGGAGAAAACCCACATCGTCATAGGGAGAATGTACAAACTCCTTACAAACAGCAGGAAATCGAGCTCCTGTCTCACAGCTGGCACTGTAAAAGCATTACGCTAACAGCTACACTAATGTGTTTCAGCGTTCAGAGAATTCCTGGTGAATATCAAACCTTGAGCAGGCTATTAGAGAGCAAATACTGCTTAGTAACATAGAGTCATAGAACACTACATCACAGAAACAGACTTCAGCACATCTTGTCCATGCCTAATTAATATTCTGCCTAGTCCCTTCGACTTGCACCTGAACCATAGCCTTCTATATCCCTCCTATCCATGTAGCTATCCAAATGTCTCTTAAATGTTGAAATCAAACACACATCCACTACTGCCACTGGCAATTCATTCCACATGCTCACTGCACTCTAAGTGAAGGAGTTCCCCCTTATATTCCCTTAAACATTTAACCTTTCACCCCTAACGTGATCAGCAACCTCTACTATCATTGAGAGTGTAATTGTAATCCCTCAACATCAGATCAGCAATCGAACCGGTCTTTCTGGCCTGGTGCTTGAACACATCACAACTGTAGCCAACAGAATATTGGCAAACTAATAACCATTATTTTCTTATCAGTGAGAAACGAATGAGAGTGAATTGTGTTGGCTCATTTATTTACCGTTACTGTGCAATTGTAATTCATTACAGCATGCCACCACTGATCCAGAGATAATTATAGTGGTTCTGCATTCTATACTTAAGCTTAAATACAACCTTCATACAATAAACAATTAGAATTGTAATTGTTTATTGATTTAGAATTTATAAATGAATCAACAGTTTATTAGTTCACTTTTATGGGAGGAACATTCCTTGTCTAAAGTAAATTGAGAATACTGTTTAATACCACCCATTGTAGGCAGCGGAGCCTACAAAAAGTAATGGATACAGCCAATGCTATCACAGGAAAAGCCCTCCCCACCATTGAGCACATCTACAAGGAGTGCAGCCACAAAAAAGCAATATCAATCATCAAGGACCCCCACCATCTAGGCCACACTGCTGCCATCGGGAAGAAGGTACAGGAGCCTCAGGTCCCTCACCACCAGTTTTAAGAACAGTTATAACCCTTCAACCATCAGGCCCTTAAGCCAGTGGGATAACTTTCTTGACAGACTGATTCCACTTTCTCTACAGATTACAGTGGGGATAACTTCACTCACCTCAATTCCAAACTGATTCTACTGCAGATTCACTTTCAAATTCTCTAGAACTCATGTTCTCAGTATTTATATATATAGTGGGTGTGGGTGTGTGTGTGTTTATTTTTGTTGTTGTTGTTGTTAGTGTTTTCTGGGTTTTTTTTGTATTTGCACAGTCTGTCTTCTTTTGCACATTGGTTGTTTTTTAGTCTTTGTGTGTAGTTTTTCCATTGTTCTACTGTGAATGCCTGTAAGAAAATGAATCTCAGAATAATACGTATGGTGACATATACGTACTTTGATAATACGTTTACTTACTTACTGGTTAGCATGGAGTTCTGCTCTACAAATATCCATTTGTAAGGAGACAGATATTAACAATTCTCTTTATTCTTACTGATAACACATTTGATACAAGGTGATCATTGGAATCAAATAAGGATTAGTGGAGATTATGATGTGGATTTAAACAAACACTAACTCATTTATGTGTCATCACTTTTCACTCCATGTAACATTCTACGAATTAGACTGGGAGATTAAGAATTGTTTAGAATTCATGATGCATTGAAAGTTCTTGGCTACAAATGCCCTTTTCAACCTCTAATGAGACCAGGGTAATGGCTAAATTAGTCTTCGTGTGGGATGGAAAAAAGGACACTCATGTCAAAGACAAGGATTAAGAATTGTTTGAAGTAATTCTTCCAGCAGGGGTGTACTGCCTCTCTGTACTTGAAAAGCTCTCTTCTGTTCTTGGCTCTTAAGAAGGTAAACCTCTGGCTGTAGATCTCCAGCCTCAACTGTTCAGGAAATTATCTTTAATTTATGATGATGCTTTTGCAGGAAATCTTAATTTTAAGCTAAGTTACGTTCTGTTAAATCCAGATTTTACACTAATGTGGTTGAAGAGATTCCCAATTCCTTTCATGATGTTTACTAGTGAGACTTGTACCTGTTTTGTAGAAGTGCAATACTCTTCGTCAGGAACCTCCGCACCATCCACCACAAGCAGTACTTCCAGTGGCCAAATGTTTTAATTCTGATTCCCATTTCCATTCTGATATGTCAGTTCATGGCCTTCTCTTGTGCCAAGATGAGGCCACCCTCAGATTGCAGGAGCAACACCTTATATTCTGTCTTGGTCGTCTCCAACCTGATGACATGAACATCGATTTCTCCTTTCGGTAAACGAATTCCATCCCCACCCACACCCTTCCCTTTCTCATATGATCCACTCTCCTCTCCTATCAGATTCCATAAGACCATAAGACAGAGGAGCATAATTAGGCCATTTGCCCCATTGAGTCTGCTCTGTCATTCAGTCATGGCTGATCCTTTTTCTCCCCTCCTCAACCCCATTCCCCGGCCTTCTCCCCGTAACCTTTGATGCTGTTTCCAATCAAGAACCTATCAGTCTCTGCCTTAAATACACCCAATGGCCTGGCAACAAATTCCATAAATTCGCCACCCCCAACTAAAGAAATTTCTCCACATTTCTGTTTTAAATGGACTCCCCTCTATCCTGAAGTTGTGCTTTCTTGTCCTAGACTCCCCCAGAAGATTCCTTCTTCTCCAGCCCTTGACCTTTCCCATTCACCTGGCTTCACCTATCTATCACCTTCCAGCTAGCCTCTTTCCACTCCCCCAACCTTTTTAGTCTGGTGTTTTCCCCTTCTTTCTCAGTCCTGAAGAAGGGTCTTGGCCCAAAACATTAACTGTTTATTCCTTTCCATCAATACTGCCTGACCTGCTGAGTTCCTTCAGCATTTTGTGTGTGTTGGTTTGGACTTCCAGTATCTGCAGACTTTCTCATGACTTTTCTCAGTTCCTCCATCTCCATCATATCTGTGTTCAGTTTGAGGTTTCTCATTCCAAGAAAATCCCACTGTCCACCTTTTTCAAAGGACATCATTTCCATTGATGTTGCCCTCAAACCATCGTTTCTCTGCCATCGCAGAGATAGGGTTCCCCTTCTCCTTTCCTATCACCCCACAACTTCCGCCATCTGCAATGGGATTCTACCACTCTCACATCTTTCCTTTCTCCCCTCCGCTTTCTACAGGGATCTCTCTGTATTTGACTTCCTTGTCCACTCGTGCTTCCCCACTGTTTTCCCTCCTGCACTTATCCCTGCAAGTATGACAAGATCTACACCTGCCCAGACACCTCCTCCATCACCAGTATTCAGTTCTTCCAGGTGAGTCAATACTTCACCTGAGAGTCTGTCAGGGTTACCTACTGTATCAATGCAGCCTCCTCTACGTCAGTGAGACCCAACATAGATTGGGGGACCACTTAGTCAATCACCTTCACTCTACCTGCCATGGAATGCAGGATTTCCCAATGGCCACCCTACCCCCACCCCCTTCTCACTTTTCCATGCCCCATTCTGGCTCCTCTCTCATTCTTCTCCTCACCTACCCATCACCTCCCTCTGGTGCCCTTCCTCCTTCCCTTTCTTCCATAGTTCACTCACCTCTCCTATCAAATTCCTTCTTCATCAACCCTTTACCTCTTCCACCTATCACTTCCCAGCTTCTTACTTCACCAACCCCTCCCCCACACCTTCCCCCTCACCTGGCTTCATCCATCACCTGCCAGCCTGTACTCTTTCCCCTGACATTGCCTTCTTATTCTGGCTTCTTACCCCTTCCTTTCTAGTCCTGATAAAAGGTCTCTGCCCAAAACAACAACTATTTATACCCCTCCATAAATGTTTCCTGACCCCTGCTGAGTTCCTCCAGCATTTTGTGTCTGTTGCACCTATAGAATGTGTCAAAATTTCCTGAAGAATTTTATAATCAATTAAATCACATTCAAAGTGTAGCCATTGTTGCAGGACACATGATAGAACATAGAACATAGAATAGTACAGCACAGTACAGGCCCTTCGGCCCACAATGTTGGGCAGACTCTCAAACCCTGCCTCCCATATAAGCCCCCACCTTAAATTCCTCCATATACCTGTCTAGTAGTTTCTTAAACTTCACTAGTGTATCTGCCTCCACCACTGACTAAGGCAGTTCATTCCACGCACCAACCACTCTCTGAGTAAACAACCTTCCTCTAATATCCCCCTTGAACTTCCCACCCCTTACCTTAAATTCATGTCCTCTTGTATTGAGCAGTGGTGCCCTGGGGAAGAGGCACTGGCTATCCACTCTATCTATTCCTCTTATTATCTTGTACACCTCTATCATGTCTCCTCTCATCTTCCTTCTCTCCAAAGAGTAAAGCCCTAGCTCCCTTAATCTCTGATCATAATGCATACTTTCTAAACCAGGCAGCATCCTGGTAAATCTCCTCTGTACCCTTTCCAATGCTTCCACATCCTTCCTATAGTGAGGCGACCAGAACTGGACACAGTACTCCAAGTGTGGCCTAACCAGAGTTTTATAGAGCTGCATCATTACATCGCAACTCTTAAACTTTATCCCTCGACTTATGAAAACTAACGCCCCATAAGCTTTCTTAACTACCCTATCCACCTGTGAGGCAACTTTCAGGGATCTGTGGACATGTACCCCCAGATCCCTCTGCTCCTCCAGGTATTCTGCCATTTACTTTGTACTCTGCCTTGGAGTTTGTCCTTCCAAAGTGTACCACCTCACACTTCTCTGAGTTGAACTCCATCTGCCACTTCTCAGCCCACTTCTGCATCCTATCAATGTCTCTCCGCAATCTTTGACAATCCTCTGCACTATCTGCAACACCAACAACCTTTGTGTCATCTACAAACTTGCCAACCACCCCTCTACCAGGTCATTCAGGTCATTAATAAAAATCACAAAAAGTAAAGGTCCCAGAACAGATCCTTGTGGGACACCACTAGTCACAGTCCTCCAATCTGAATGTACTCCCTCCACCACCACCCTCTGCCTTCTGCAGGCAAGCCAATTCTGAATCCACCTGGCCAAACTTCCCTGGATCCCATGCCTTCTGACTTTCTGAATAAGCCTACCGTGTGCAACCTTGTCAAATGATAATCTTATTAAGGGAAAGATAAATGTTGGTCCAAGATCATTGAGGACAACTCCCTCAGATTTGTTCAAGAGAGTGTCATAGGACTTTTTTTTATTATGACTACCTAACGTTACTACTACTACTACTACTACGTCGACTCAGGGCTAGGGGGCCTGAGGTTGCAGACCAGATCCTCAGCTTAACATGTCAATGAAGTACAGTGCTTTCCTAAGACAATAAAGGCAGATAAATAAAACAAGAGGAGGTGATAAGGTACAATCTAGTGATCAGGTTCAAGTTAAGGGCTGATCCTTATATCCTCTGTATTTCTATGGCCTAATGACAGTATTCAGCACTCACAAGTTCAAGTTCAAATTTATTGTAATAGACATACCTAACCAGATATAAATTTATTGTAATAGAGATACATACCTAGGTACCTGATGCTTGAACTGAACAATAAGTGAATCTCTTGACTATGTCTGCATGCTTTTATGCATTGAGTTGCTGCCTTGTGATTGGCTGATTAGATATTTGCATTAATGAGCAGGTGTACAGGTGTACCTAATAAACTGGCCACTGAGTACAGGTCCATGGAAAAAGTCTTAGATTTTTACAGCAATACTGCTAGCATTAATATCTTTTTTATTATTTCCTTCATATATCTTTCAGATTAGTTCCAATGGTTTAGACGGGACAGAGTTTGTTAAGTGTGTCCAGGACGGATTCCTGTCACAGTATGTTGACAGGCCGACCAGGGGGAATGCCATACTAGATCTAGTATTAGGTAACAAACCGGGTCAGGTCACAGATCTCTCAGTGGGTGAGCATCTGGGGGACAGTGACCACCGCTCCCTGGCCTTTCACATTATCATGGAAAAGGATAGAACCACAGAGGACAGGAACATTTTTAATTGGGGAAGGGCAAATTATGAGGATATAAGGCTAGAACTTGCAGATGTGAATTGGGATGATGTTTTTGCAGGGAAATGTACTATGGACATGTGGTCGATGCTTAGAGATCTCTTGCGGGATGTTTGGGAAAAGTTTTTCCCGGTGAGGAAGATAAAGAATGATAGGGTGAAGGAACCATGGGTGACTAGTGAGGTGGAAAATCTAGTCAGGTGGAAGAAGGCAGCATACATGAGGTTTAGGAAGCAAGGATCAGAGGGGTCTATTGAGGAATATAGGGTAGCAAGGGGGCATGAGAAGGCCTTGGCAAGTAGAGTAAAGGAAAACCCCAAGGCATTCTTCAATTATGTGAAGAACAAAATGTTGACAGGAGTAAAGGTAGGACCGATTAGAGATAAAGGTGGGAAGATGTGCTTAGAGGCTGTGGAAGTGAGCGAAGTCTTCAATGAATACTTCTCTTTGGTATTCACCAATGAGAGAGAACTTGATGAAGGTGAGGACAATATGAGTGAGGTTGATGTTCTGGAGCATGTTGATATTGAGGGAGAGGAGGTGTTGGAGTTGTTAAAATACATTAGGATGGATAAGTCCCAGTGGCCTGACGGAATATTCCCCAGGCTGCTCCACGAGGTGAGGAAAGAGATTGCTGAGCCTCTGGCTAGGATCTTCATGTCCTTGTGGTCCACAGGAATGGTACCGGAAGATCGGAGGGAGGCGAATGTTGTCCCCTTGTTCAAGAAAGGTAGTAGTGATAGTCTGGGTAATTAAAGACCAGTGAGTCTTACGTCTGTGGTGGGAAAGCTGTTGGAAAAGATTCTTCGAGATAGGATCTATGGGGAATTAGAGAATCATGGTCTGATCAGGGACAGTCAGCATGGCTTTGTGAAGGGCAGATCGTGTCTAACAAGCTTGATAGAGTTCTTTGAGGGGGTGACCAGGCATATAGATGAGGGTAGTGCAGTGGATGTGATCTATATGGATTTTAGTAAGGCATTTGACAAGGTTCCACACGGTAGGCTTATTCAGAAAGTCAGAAGGCATGGGATCCAGGGAAGTTCGGCCAGGTGGATTCAAAATTGGCTCGCTTGCAGAAAGCAGAGGGTCATGGTAGAGGGAGTACGTTCGGATTGGAGGGCTGTGACTAGTGCTGTCCAACAAGGATTGGTTCTGGGACCTCTACTTTTTGTGATCTTTATTAACGACCTGGATGTGGGGGTAGAAGGGTGGGTTGGCAAGTTTGCAGACGACACAAAGGTTGGTGGTGTTGTAGATAGTGTAGAAGATTGTCAAAGATTGCAGAGAGACATTGATAGGATGCAGAAGTGGGCTGAGAAGTGGCAGATGGAGTTCAACCTGGAGAAGTGTGAGGTGGTACACTTCGGAAGGACAAACACCAAGGCAGAGTACGAAGTAAATGGCAGGATACTTGGTAGTGTGGAGGAGTAGAGGAATCTGGGGGTACATGTCCACAGATCCCTGAAAGTTGCCTCACAGGTGGATAGGGTAGTTAAGAAAGCTTATGGCTCGTTAGTTTTCATAAGTCGAGGGATAGAGTTTAAGAGTTGCGATGTAATGATGCAGCTCTATAAAACTCTGGTTAGGCCACACTTGGAGTACTGTGTCCAGTTCTGGTCGCCTCACTATAGGAAGGATGTGGAAGCATTGGAAAGGGTACAGAGGAGATTTACCAGGATGCTGCCTGGTTTAGAGAGTATGCATTATGATCAGAGATTAAGGGAGCTAGGGCTTTACTCTTTGGAGAGAAGGAGGATGAGAGGAGACATGATAGAGGTACACAAGATATTAAGAGGAATAGATAGAGTGGACAGCCAGCGCCTCTTCCTCAGGACACCACTGCTCAGTACAAGAGGACATGGCTTTAAGGTAAGGGGTGGGAAGTTCAAGGGGGATATTAGAGGAAGGTTGTTTACTCAGAGAGTGGTTGGTGCGTGGAATGAACTGCCTGAGTCAGTGGTGGAGGCAGATACACTAGTGAAATTTAAGAGACTGCTAGACAGGTATATGGAGGAATTTTAGGTGGGGGTGTTATATGGGAGGTAGGGTTTAAGGGTCAGCACAACATTGTGGGCCAAAGGGCCTGTACTGTGCTATACTATTCTATGTTCTATGTTCTATGTTGAACATCCCCCACGGCTCTCTTTCCTGTTCCCTACACACAATGGACTTCTTAAATAGCAGTACAATAAACATCCCAACTGCATAACTTTGGAAAGTGATAGGAAACTGGAGCAATTCTCCCCCATGGAGAAAACCCACATGGTCCACAGGTAGAAGGCTCAATCTCCACACAGAGAGCAGTACGGTTTGTCTGCACCACCTGCGCCTCATAAAACACCCTGAAAACCAGGACTGAACCAGGGACTTTCAGATCTTCAGTCTGATGTTCTGCCAACTGAGCTACTTCAGCTCTGAAACTTTACACATCTACCTTAGATGGGCACTTAATGAAGGATTCTGGGGGAGGGAAGGGTTAGATCGATCTTGGAGCAGATTAAAAGACTGGCACAATATCGTGGGCTGAAGGGCTTGTACTATTCTGTAATGTTCTGTGTTCTATATTTTCATCAAATCTTTGTCACCAACTCTGATGCAATGAGTGACACTGATCTCTGAGTCAAATCTACCCCTGAGACTTCAGCACGACACCAGAGCAGTGCAAAAGGTTTGCTGAATCTGCAGTTACTTCTGCAAGGATTGTCACCTTGTCCTGGTGTAGAGGCTTCTGAATTCCTGAGAGCCTGAAAGCCTAGCTGTCTGGAGCTTAGCTCCTGATTGGGTCACCCATGGCAGTAAGGTCAAGGGGGAAATTCCAGACAAAGAGCAATCCAACCAAGACCTCAATGGTGGAGCTGGCAGAACATGATGACACATCACCATGGAAGTGAAGGCAGAGGAAGGCTATGGTTCCTGAGTCATCTTGCCCTCCATGCCACTGGACTCTAACTTGATCTGTCTAGGAACATGTGGTGGCTGCCCGTGCATTGGTCTCTCTATGTTAAACGAAGTCACACATGGGCATTCTCCATTAAGGGAATCTACCCTAACATCCCAGGATTGGCCTCCACAGCCACCTAAGAACCCCTTTAGAGAACATCATACTTTACTCAAGTTAGCGCACTACAGAGATATTGCTGCAACTTTTAGAATGCTGTCTTTCAGGTCCCGTCTAGTGCCTCAGACAGATATAACAGCACCAATGGTATTTAATGAGCAGTTAAAAGACTAATCACTTCTAATGTCAAGGACAACATCTGCCCCCAGCTCAATGTCGATGAAATAGTGCTTCACTGATTATTATCAGAGGGCTGCGCGTGGAATCTCTGTGCACAACCTGGTACCAATACAGACTTCAAGGGGCTTCATTAATTGCACGCTAGTCAAGGAGGCATGATAATGTAGTGATCAGCGTAACACAATTACAGTGCCAGCTGTAAGATGAGGGTACAGTTCATGCCACTGTCTGTAAGGAGCTTGTACATTCTCCCCATGACCGTGTGGGTTTCCTCCAAGTTCTCCGGTTTCCTCCCACAGTCTAAAAGATGTACGAGTTAAGCTTAGTGAGTTGTGGCATGCTATGTTGGTGCTGGAAATATTGCAACACCTGTGGGCTGCACAGAACAATTCTCGCTGATTTGATTTGATACAGTTTCACTGTTTGGCTTGATATAAATGTGACAAATATAGCTAATCTTTATCTCTACAAGATTCTGGGATATCCTGAAGTCGTAGAAGGTGCTGAATCCACCAATATCTGTCAAAGCACATCAGTCGGAATTACTTCCCCTTCCTACAGAAAGGATCCAGCCATGTTGAGTCTTCATTCTGCCCATGTTATGCTGAGTTGCCAGGTGTATTCCTGAGGGACCAATACGGTCAAAGTCAAAGTACATGCAGTACCCTCAGATGCACTTTATTAGGTACACCTGCTTGTTAATGCAAATATCTAATGTGGCAGCAACTCAACGCATAAACACATGCAGACATGGTGAAGAGGTTCAATTGTTGTTCAACCCACAGAAAACACCTTGTTTATGAGAGAAGTCAAAGGTGAATGGCCAGACTAGCTCCAGCAGACAAGAAAGTGACAGTAACTCAAATAACCACACGGTACAACAGTGGTGTACAGAAGAGCATCTCTGAACACACAGCACATCGAACCTTGAAGTAAATGGGCTGCAGCAGCAGAAGACCACAAACATACACTCACTGGCCACTTTATTAGGTACAGAAGGTACCTAATAAAGTGGTCACTAAGTGTATACGTTACGATATACTACCTGGAGGTTCATTTTCTTGCACATATTTTTAGGAAACTAAAGAAATGCAATAGAATTTATCAAAATCTATATATAAAATGGCTAGAGGATGGTCTTAGTTGGGAGCTGAATGTCCAAGATTACACATTATTTCGGAGGGATAGAAAGGTAGACAAATGTGATGTCGTGGCTCTACTGGTAAAGAATGGCATCAAATCAGTAGAAAGATGTGTAGGATCGGAAAATGTTGAATCCTTGTGGGTTGAGTTAAGAAACTGCAAGGGTGAAAGGGTGTTGTTGGCAGTTTTATACAGGCCTCCCAACAGTGGCTGGGAGGTGGGCCACAGATTACAACAGGAAATAGAAAAGGCGAGTCAAAAGGGCAATGTTATGATAGTCATGGGAGATTTTAACATGCAGGTCGATTGGGAAAATTAGGTCGGTAATGGATCTCAACAGAGTGATTTGTTAAATGCCTAAGAGATAGCTTTTTAGAGTAGTTTGTCGTTGAGCCTACTAGGGGATTGGCTATACTGGATTGGGTGTTATGTAATGAACCGGAGGTGACTAGGGAGCTTAAGGTAAAAGAACACTTCATATGATTGTGTTCAACTTGAAATTTGATAGGAAGAAAATAAAGTCTGATGAAGCAGTATTTCAGTGGAGTAAGGGAAATTACAGTGGTATGAGAGAGAAGTTGGCCAAAGTAAGTTGGAAGGAGCCACTGGCAGGGATGTCAGCAGAGCAGCAATGGTGTGCGTTTCTGGGGAGAATGAGGAAGGTGCAGGACATGTGTATTCCAAAAATGAAGAAATACTCAAATGGTAAAATAGTACAAACATGGCTGACAAGGGAAGTCAAAGCAACTGTAAAAGCAAAAGAAAGGGCATACTACAAAGCAAAATTAGTGGGAAGATAGAGGATTGGGAAGTTTTTAAAAAGCTGCAGGCAGCAACTAAAAAATCATTAGAAGAGAAAAGATGTAATATGAAAACAACTCTTCCAGAATACAAGAGCAAGGATGTGATGCTGAGGCTTTATAAGGCACTGGTGAGGCCTCACCTTGAGTACTGTCAACAGTTTTGGGCCCCTCATCTTAGAAAAGATGTGTTGGCATTGGAGGAGGTTCACAAGGATGATTCTAGGAATGAAACAGTATCATATCAGGAATGTTTGATGGCTCTGGAATTCAGAAGGATGAGGGGGGATCTCATTGAAACCTTTCAAATGTTAAAAGGCCTAGACAGAGTACATGTGGAAAGGATGTTTCCCATGGTGGAAGAATCTAGGACAAGTGGATAGAGCCTCAGGATAGAAGGGCGCCCTTTCAAAACAGAGATATGGAGACATTTTTTTAGCCAAAGGGTGGTGAATTTGTGGAATTTCTAGCCACATGCAGCTGTGGAGGCCAGGTCGTTGGGTGTATTTAAGGCAGAGATTGATAGACTTTTGATTGGACATGACAGCAAAGGTTACGGGGAAAAGGCCAGGAGCTGGGATTGAGGAGGAGATATAAAAAAGATCAGCGATGATTGAATGGTGGAGCAGACTTGATGGGCCAGATGACCTAAATCTGCTCCTATGTCTTATGGGCTTATGACAAGCTATCAATGTGCAAAAGAAGGAAAACTGTTCAAATAATAAATAAATAAATAAATAATACTGAGAACATGGGTTGCCAAGTCCTTGAAAGTGAGTCTGTTGGTTGTGGAAACAGTTCAGTGTTGATGTAAGTGAAGTTATCCACACTGGTTCAGGAGCCTGATGGTTGAGGGGTAACAACTGTTCCTGAACCTGCTGATACTCCTGCCTGATGCTAACAGCGAGAAGAGAGCATGGCCTTCTTAGTTGGGGTCCTTGATGGTAGATGTTGCTTTATTGGGGCTGTGGACCTCGTAAATGTAGCTAACATTACACTGAGCCTCTGCCTCTGAATCACAAATCCAGAATATTTCGCAATTCCCAAAATTTACTGGATTAGGCGAATCTCTCCTAAAGATAACAAAGTCCGAAAGACTAGACCGGCCATAAAGAACAAAGTGATGAATGCGAATGATTGCAGGAATAGATGGAAGATTCAATATCTGGAGACTGTGACAATTGATTTTGAATTGGAATCAAAAGTACTCCTCTTGAAGTAGCCACAAGTACTGTGTCATACTCCTTTTGTGACAATGCTTTGGAGAGCTTGAGAGTGGGGAACAGAAAGTTGTGGCTTCTTTTCTTGCTCTGTCTGAAAAACGTGTTCATTTCCCAGCATCAGCAACTTCTCAGTCCAGCACTTAACTTTCCTATAGATGACACCTCTGACTTTGTTGCATGTCTTACAGAAAAACTGCATAAAATCAGCCCATGGCTCACTGTGGATCTCTGATTTGAATCTTGCACAGGGCAATTCATCAGCCATAATAAAATCCAAATACTGCAGAAGCAGAAAATCTGAATTAAATCAGAAACTGCCAGAAAGGTTCAGCAGGTAAGGCAGCATCTATGGAAAGAGAAAATTAAGTAGGGTGCAGGAGAATGAGAGGAGGCATTGTTGAAGCTTAATTTGGTGTATTGTGTGCAGCTCTAGTCACCTACCAAGATGAAGTATACTAATAAGATTGAAAGAGTACAGAGAAAATTTACAAGCATGTTGCTTGGTCTTGAAGGCCTGAGTTATAGGGAAAGTTTGAATAGGTTAGTTCTTTATTTCCTGGAGCATAGGAGATTGATAGGAGATTTGATAGAGGTATACAGAATTAAGAGGGATATAGAGAGGGGAAATGCAAGCAGGCTTCTTCCACTGAGGTTGGAAGGGACTAGAACTAAAGGCCAATGGTTAAATGTGAAAGGTGAAATGTTTAAAGGGAATATGAGGGGGAACTTCTTCACTCAGAGAGTGGTGCAAGTGTGGAACGACCTATGGTGGATGAAGGTTTGATTTCAGCATTTAAGAGAAGTTTGGATAAGTACATGGATGGGAGGAGTATGAAGGATGATGGTTGAGGTGTAGGTTGATAAGACTAGATAGAATTACAGTTTGGCACAGGCTAGATGGGCTGAAGGGCTTGTTTCTGTGTTGTCGTACTCAATGACTGTAAGGTTGATATTCTGTGACTGCTTGTTTCTTTTTCCGCTGATGCTGCATGGCTTGCTGAGTGTTCACAGCTTTTTCAGCCTATGTAATCATCAGATCATAACTTTATATTCCCTGCAATAAAATCCACTACAGATATGTTCAGCCTTTAGGTTAGTACTGCCCCTATATTTTTGAAAATGGTGAATCAGTGCTTCTCATGTTTTCAAAACTGAATTAACAATACTTACCTCCTCTGAGATTTCCTCCTCGGTTGTTTTGGAGGACCCACTAACACCAGCATTTTCATCAGTATATAGATAAGCACATGGATGATAGAAAAATGGAGGACTACGTAAGAGCAAAGGATTAGACTGATTTCAGAGGAAGTTATAAGGTCAGCTTATGATTGTGAGCCAAAGGACTTGTACTGTGCTGTAATTTCTATGTTCCTTGTTCAGATAAGAGTTGAGCTTATAAAATAAAGATTATTCGAAAGGAGTTAGGTTGACCCTCTTGACGACACTATTGAGATTATCTACCTGGGTTTGAAAGGAGATTCCCAGGAGTCTAACCAACCTAACCAGGCAAAACTATATCAGGAGGTACTGGACTACATAATGAAGAGTTCTAGAGCAGGATTTCCCAGTGGCCACACATTTTAATTCCACATCCCATTCCCATTCTGACATGTCTATCCACAGCCTCCTCTACTGTAAAGATGAAGCCACACTCAGGTTGGAGGAACAACACCTTATATTCCGTCTGGGTAGCTTCCAACCTGATGGCATGAACACTGACGTCTCAAACTTCCGCTAATGCCCCACCTCCCCCTCGTACCCCATCCGTTATTTATTTTTATACACACATTCTTTCTCTCACTCTCCTTTTTCTTCCTCTGTCCCTCTGACTATACCCCTTGCCCATCCCCTGGGTTTCCCTCCCCCCTTGTCTTTCTCCCCAGACCTCCTGTCCTATGATCCTCTCATATCTCCTTTGCCAATCACCTGTCCAGCTCTTGGCTCCATCCCTCCCCCTCCTGTCTTCTCCTATGATTTTGGATCTCCCCCACCCCCTCCCACTTTCAAATCTCTTACTAACTCTTCCTTCAGTTAGTCCTGACGAAGGGTCTCAGCCTGAAACGTCGACTGTACCTCTTCCTAGAGATGCTGCCTGGCCTGCTGCGTTCACCAGCAACTTTGATGTGTGTTGCTTGAATTTCCTGCATCTGCAGAATTCATCTTGTTTGAGAAGTTAGAGGATTGGAAAGCATGTAAAAGCCAACAGAAGGCAGCTAAAAAAACATAAGGAATGAAAAGGGAGAGAAAAGATAAAATATGGAAGTAAGCTACCCAATAATGAAAAAGAGGCTATCAAACAGTAGATATATAAACAGTAAAAGAGAGGGAAGAGTGGATATTGGACCATTGGAAAGTAAGACTGGACAGGTAGTAATGGGGGACAAGGAAATGGTAGACAAACATAATAAATATTTTGCATCGGTCTTCAGCATGGAAGTCACTGGCAGTATGGCAGAAATTCAAAAGTGTCAGGGGGAAAAGTGAGTGTTGTTGTTGTTACTAAAAGACGGGTGCTTGGGAAGCTGAAAGACTGAAGGTAGATCAGTCACCTGGACTACGCCCCAGGGGTCTGAAAGAAGTCACTGAAGAAATTGTGGAGGCATTAGTAATGTTCTTTCAAGAATCACGAGATCCTGGAAAGGTTCTAGAGGACTGGATAACTGCAAATGTCACTCTACTCTTCAAGAAGGGAGAGAGGCAGAAGAAAGGAAACTATAGGCCAGTTAGACTGACCTCAGTGGTTCAGAAGATGTTGGAATCGATTATTAAGGATGAGGTCTCAGGGTACTTGGAGGTACATGATAAAATATGCCATAGTCAGCATGGTTTCCTTAAGGGGAAACCTTGCCTGACACATCTGTTGAAATTTTTTAAGGAAATAAGGTCTTTATTCTTTGGAACGTAGAAGGTTGATGGAGGACTTGATAGAGGTATTTAAAATTATGAGAGGGATAGATAGAGTTGACGTGGATAGGCTTTTTCCATTGAGAATCGGGGAGATTCAAACAAGGGGACATGAGTTGAGAGTTAAAGGGCAAAAGTTTAGGGGTAACATGAGGGGGAACTTCTTTACTCAGAGAGTGGTAGCTGTGTGGAACCAGTTTCCAGCAGAAGTGGTTGAGGCAGGTTCGATGTTGTCATTTAAAGTTAAATTGGATAGATATATGGACAGGAAAGGAATAGAGGGTTATGGGCTGAGTGCAGGTCGGTGGGATTAGATAAGGGTAAGAGTTTGGCACGGACTAGAAGGGCCAAAATGGCCTGTTTCTGTGCTGTAATTGTTATATAGTTATATATAAGATAGATAAAGACGAGTCAGTAGATGTTGCTTACTTGGATTTCCAGACGGCCTTTGACGAGGTGCTGCACATAAGGCTGCTTAACAAGATAAGAGCCCATGGTATTACTGGAAAGTCATGATGGATAAGACCATAAGACCATAAGATATAGCAGTAGAAGTAGACAATTTGGCCCATTGAGTCTGCTCCGCCATTCAATCATGAGCTGATCTAATTCTTCAAGTTATCCTCACTCCCCTGCCTTCTCCCCATACCCTTTGATGCCCTGGCTAATCAAGAACCTATCTACTCCTACCTTAAATGCACCCAGTGACTTGGCCTCGACAGCCGCTCATGGCAACAAATTCCACAGGTTTACCACCTTCTGACTAAAGTAATTTCTCCACATCTCTGTTCTAAATGGACATCCTTCAAACCTGCCCCAGACTCCCCTACCATGGGAAATAACTTTCCCATATCTAATTCGTTCAGGCCTTTTAACATTCAGAATGTTTCTATGAGATTCCCCCCTCATTCTCCTGAACTCCAGGGAATACAGCCCAAGAGCTGCCAGATGTTCTTCATACGGTAACCCTTTCATTCCTGGAATCATTCTCATGAACCCTCTCCAATGTCAGTAAATCCTTTCTAAAATAAGAGCTCAAAACTACACACAATACTCCAAGTGTGTTCTCACAAGTGCCTTATAGAGCCTCAACATCACATCCCTGCTCTTATATTTTATACTTTTAGAAATTAATGCCAACATTGTATTCACCTTCTTCATCACTGACTCAACCTGGAGGTTAACCTTTAGGATATTCTGCACAAGGACTCCCAAGTCCCTTTGCATTTCTGCGTTTTGAATTCTCTCCCCATCTAAATAATATTCCACCCATTTATTTCTTCCACCAAAGTGCATGACCATACATTTTCCACCATTGTATTTCATTTTCCACTTCTTTGCCCATTCGCCTGAACTATCTAAGTCTCTCTGCAGGCTTTCTGTTTCCTCAACGCTACCCACTCCTCCACCTATCTTAGCGTCATCGGCAAACTTAGCCACAAATCCATTAATCCCACAGTCCAAATTATTGACATACATCATAAAAAGCAGCAATCCCAACACCAACCCCTGTGGAACTCTACTGGTAACCGTCAGCCAGCCAGAATAGGATCTCTTTATTCCTACTCTCTGTTTTCTGCTGACCAGCCAATGCTCCACTAGTAACTTCCCTGTAATTCCATGGGTTTTTATCTTGCTAAGCAACCTCATGTGCGGCGCTTTGTCAAAGGTCTTCTGAAAATCCAAGTACACCACATCTACTACATCTCCTTTGTCTACCCTGCTTGTAATTTCTTCAAGAAACTGCAGTATGTTAGTCAGGCAGGATTTTCCTTTCAGGAAACCATGCAGGCTTTGGCCTATCTTGTCATTTACCTCCAGGTACTCCGTAATCTCATCCCTAACAATCGATTCCAACAACTTCCCAACTACTGATGACAGGCTGACAGGTCTATAATTTCCTTTCTGCTGCCTCCCACCGTTCTTAAATAGCAGAATAACATTTGCAATTTTCCAGTCATCCGGTACAATGCAATTCTATCGATTCTGGAAAGATCATTTTTAATGCCTCCACAATCTCTCCAGCTACTTCCTTCAGAACCCAAGGATGCATTCCATCAGGTCCAGGAGACTTATACACCCTCAGATCATTAAGCTTCCTGAGTATCCTCTCAGTCGTAATTTTCACTGCACAAACTTCACTTCCCTGACACTGCAGATGTCTTCCATTGTGAAGACTGATGCAATATACGCAATTAGTTCCTCTGCCATCTCTGCGTTTCTCATTACAATATCTCCAGCGTCATTTTCTATTGCTCCTATATCTACCCTCAACTCTCTTTTACTCTTTGTATACTTTAAAAAGCTTTTAGTATCTTTTTTGATACTAGTTGCCAGTTTCCTTTCATAGTTCATCTTTTCCTTCCTAAAAGCCATCTTAGTTTCCTTCTGCAAGCTTTTAAAAGCTTTCCATTCCTCTATCTTCACACTAGCTTTGGCTTCCTTGTATGCCCTCTCTTCTGCTTTCACTTTGGCTTTGATTTCACTTGTCAACCATGGTAGTGTCCTTCTTCTGTTCGAAAATTTCATCTTATTTGGAATATATCTGTCTTGCACTTCCCTTATTTTTCGCAGAAACTCCAGCCATTGCTGCTCTGCTGTCCTTCCTGCTAGAGTCCCTTTCCAGTCAACTTTGGCCAGTTCCCCTCTCATGCCATTGTAATTTTCATTATACCACTGAAATACCAACACATTGGAACATAGTCTCCCCTTCTCCTTCTCAAATAGAAGATTGTTTGACTAACAGGAGGCAAAGATCCGGAATAAGGGGGACTGGTTCAGGGTTGGTGCTGGTGACAAGTGTTGTTTTGAAGGAGTTGGTATTGGGACTACTTCTTTTCATGTTATATGTCAACAATTTGAATGATGGAATTGATGGCTTTGTAGCCAAGTTTGCAGATGATACAAAGGTAGGTGGAGGAGCAGGTACTGTGAAGGAAGCAGGGAGTCTGCAGAAGGACTTGGACAGCTTGGGAGAATGGACAAAGAAATAAAATATAGTGTCAGGAAGTGTTTGGTCATGCACTTTGGTAGAATGAATAAAGGCATAGGCTATTTTCTAAATGGGGAGAAAATTCAAAACTCAGAGGTGCAAAGGGACTTGGAAGTCCTTGTGCAGGATTCCCTAAAGATTAACTTGAAGGTTGAGTCAGTATTAAAAATAGCAAATGCAATGTTAGCAGGTGTCACCCTATTTGATTCTGGTTATTTTATAGGTTAATTGTTATCAATGGAATTTTGTTATCTCTAGTCTGAGTCTCTAATACTGCTTTTTCTTTGTCTTGTCTTTGTTCTCTCAGCCCTCTCTTATTTATTTTCTTCTCTTGTAACACTTAATAAAATGACTGTGAGCAAAAGATGTTATGTCTCATTCTTAATTTCTGAAAAAACTCTGGATAGCAAATGCATCAAGATCTAACATCATCAATAATGTGTTTACTGATGTCTTGTGAGGAACCAAGTATCCCAGATTTTTCACAGCCTTGGTCCAAATATGAACCAGAATCTATCAAATGTTTTAAGGCCTCAATAGAGTGGATGTGGAGAGAACTTTTTCTGTGGTGAAGGAGTCTAAGGCCAGAGGGGACAACATCAGAATGTGTGATGTCCATGAATGAGTGATGAATCTGTGGTATTCATTGCCACAGTTGGCTGTAGAGGCCAAGAAATTGGTATTTTTAAGGCAGAGGTTAATAGGTTCGTGATGGGTCAGGTCATGGAGGGATATGGGAAGAAGGAAGGAGATTGTTGCTGAGAAGGAAATGGATCAGCCATGCTGAAATAACAGAGCAGACTTGATGGGCCAAATGGCCTAATTCTGCTCCTATATCTCATGGTCTTATGGAATCGAGGAGAGGTTGCTCTTTTTATCAGCCTAACTATTGTGTGGCATCAAGAAGACTTGGTAAATCCGGAGTCAAATAGCTTCAGTACAAAAACAGTGAAGTAATATCTCAGTTCAAAGGAGCAGGGCAGCCCAGTAACATAATGGTTAGTGTAAGGCTTTACAGTGCCAGCGATCACCAATCAGAGTTCAATCCCCATCATTGCCAGTAAGGAGTTTGTACATTCTCTCCATGACTGCATGGGTTTCCTCCCACATTCCAAAGACATACAAGTTAAGGTTAGTGAGTTATGGGCATGCTGTGTAGGCGCCAGAAGTGTGGTGACACTTGCCCCCCAGCACAAGCTTCACTGACTTGATTTGATGCAAACATATGTTTTGATGTATGTGTGGCAAATAAAGCTAACCTCTATAATGTTGTGTTTACCTATGTATCTTTATAAAAACTGACAATGTTATGAATACTCAGCAGGTCAGGCAGCATTTGCGGAAAGAGTCAGAGTTAATGGAGAGCTCTGTTTCTCTTTGCACGGATGCTGACTGACCTGCTAAGCATCACCTGCATTTTCCGATTTGGTTTCAGATTGCCAGCATCTGCAAGGCTTTTTATTTACTTCACTTGGACAAAAGAAGATAGTTGTGGTTGTTGGAGAGTATTCATCCCAGGTCATCACTGTGGGAGTAACTCAGGGCAGCATCCCCAAGCCAACCATCTTCACCAGCTTCATCAGTGACATCCCTTCCATTATGAGATCAGAGACCGAATGATCACCAACTAGATCTGTTCTGCCACAGGTAGCATTGCCAATGCTAATTGTAACACCGAAAAATGTGACAATTACGAACAAGGCCTAGACAACATTCAGACATGAACTGATAACTAGCAAGTAATACTCATGTCACAAAAATGTCAAACAATGACCATTTCCGACCACTGGGAGTCGACCAGCCACCCTTGCCATTCCATGGGATTATCTTTGCTGAGACCATACACAAGGGGATCCCCGAACCAGAAACACAGCCAGACAAAATACCAGCAAACATCACATACTTAAAATATTTTGTCTGAAAGAAACACAACCTAATTGAACAGGCAAGAAATCTACTCCCGTTATGTACATTTTGGCCTCTGGTGAATATTTTTTTTTCCGGCGGCATAGCAGAGAACATGTACTGGTGGAGATGGAAACAAAAAGATTGAGATTTGCTATATCCTGATCCCTAGACATAGTTTACTTGGTAAGAAACAAAATTTCCTTTCAGGATAAACACTGTTGTTAATCATTCATGCCTTATGTTTAGTGTGTGATTGTACACTGCGCCACACCAAAATATTACTCAAAGTACTTATTGTATGGCTCTAAACTCAGCCCCGTCAGCGTCCTTAGATGTTACTGAACAATTGTGGTAAATTGGATCAGCAGAATTGCTGATGATACAAAGATTGGAGGTGTAGTGGACAGTGAAGAAGCTTTTCAGAGCCTGCAGAGGGACTTGGACCAGCTGGAAAAATGGGCTGAAAAATGGTAGATGGAGTTTAATACAGACAAGTGGAAGGACAAACCAAGGTAGAACATACAGGGTAATTGGTAAGGCACTGAGGAGTGCAGTAGAACAGAGGGATCTGGGAATACAGATACAAAATTCCCTAAAAGTGGCATCACAAGTAGATAGGGTCGTAAAGAGAGCTTTTGGTACGTTGGCCTTTATTAATCAAAGTATTGAGTATAAGAACTGGAATGTTATGATGAGGTTGTATAAGACATTGGTGAGGCTGAATCTGAAGTATTGTGTTCAGTTTTGGTCACCAAATTACAGGAAGGATATTAATAAGGTTGAAAGAGTGCAGGGAAGGTTTACAAGGATGTTGCCAGGACTTGAGAAACTCAGTTACAGAGAAAGGTTGAATAGGTTAGGACTTTATTCCCAGGAGTGTAGAAGAATGAGGGGAGATTTGATAGAGGTATATAAAATTATGATGGGTATAGATAGAGTGAATGTAAGCAGGCTTTTTTCCACTGAGGCAAGGAGAGAACATGGGTTAAGGGTGAGGGGGGAAAAGTTTAAAGGGAACATTAGAGGGGGTTTCTTCACACAGAGAGTGGTGAGAGTATGGAATGAGCTGCCAGACGAGGTGGTAAATGCAGGTTCTTTTTTAACATTTAAGAATAAATTGGACAGATACATGGATGGGAGGTGTATGAAGTGTGCAGGACAGTGGGACTAGGTAGAAAATAGTTCGGCACAGCCAAGAAGGGCCAGAAGGGCTGTTTCTGTGCTGTAGTTTCTCTATGGTTTCTAACAACAAACCTGTCTTCATCTCTTATTGTTCTCAGAACATTTATCACCTTTTTCTCAGATTGAGATTAATTTATCACAGGCACATGGGAACATACAGAGAAATGTGTTGTTTGCACTAACAACCAAAAAGGCAAATGGTGTGCTGGATCTTCATCAGAATGTAACACAACTAAACAGAACACAACAAGCAACAAAACAACAACAACAGGAAAATAAGCCCTGTTCCACCCACCCTCATCCACACATGGACAATCCTCTAACTCCAGGGCAGGCCAACAGTCTCCAGTCTCTGAGCTCCAGCCATTGGGCTATGACTTCCAAACTTTCAATTGACATTTGGGCTTTGATTTTCAGTATCAACTCTCGATATAGCCAACGATGGTACACAGAACATCAGGACTTTACTTCCAGGCTTGACTGACCAGACATGTAAACCTGGGACCCACTGACCAGAGAAAGCCCAACGTCCATGGATATCTGTATGGATATCCATCCTGGCACCCACCAATCTTGGACAGCCTGAAATTCATGGATGTTCTCCGCCACATGTCCATATCACTGACCTTCTAGCGCAGTGTGAAGGTCCAGACTCAGGACGTCCTTTGCCACATGGCCACGTCACTGGCCTTCAAGCACGGAGCAGAGGCCTAGACTCAAGCCTGACCTCTAACTCATCCACAATTCTGTCACTAAATCCAAATCTGACCACAAACGTCTTCTTGCTGAATTCCTATCCTATGAAAAAAACACCTCGAGACTTGAACACTTAATAGTGCTCTTGCTGTTCCAATAACTTTTGACCTGTTTTTTTTTGGCATTATTAGCCATTACCTTTCAGACGTGACACACTTCCATTTGAATCTGTATCTTGGTTCCACGGTGCGGCACTGAAAGAATGTTACATCATCAACAGCTCTATGCTTTGGCTGAGGTGATAAACTGAGATCCCTCAGCAACAGATGTAAAATATCCCTTTGCAATGCTCTGAAGGGCACCAAAGATATTATTTCTATTGCCCAGGCAGACATTCATCTCTCACTCTACAAAACAATTGGAAGTTGTCACACACACAGAACTCTGGAGCAACTCAGCAGGTGAAGCAGGATCTATGGAGAGGAATAAAGAATCTACATTTTGGACCGAAGCTCTTCATCAGGACTGGAAAAGAGGATGAAAGGAGCCAGAATAAGAAGGTGGGGGGAGGGGAGGGGAAGGGGCGCAAACTGGCAGGTAATGAGTGAGTACAGGTGAGCAGAAAAGTGGGTGGGTGGGGGAGGAGAGGGCAGGATGAAGTGAGAAGCTGGGAGGTGACAAGTGGAAAAAGCTAAAGGGCTGAAGAAGGAATCTGATAGGAGAGGCTGTCCGCGGGGAAATTCTGCTTGTTGCTGGTGAAGCGAAAGTGCTTGACGAAGCGGTCCTCCCATCTGCACTGGGTCTCATTGGTGTAGTGGAGGCCACATATGGAGCACCAGATACAGTGGATAACCCTGACAGACTTGTAGGTGAAGTGTGAAGCCTCACCTGGAAGGACTGCTTGGGCCCTAAATAGGGGTAAGGCATCAGTAGGGAGGGACAAATTGGAAGATGTCAGTACATTGCAGTGTCTGAGTTCAAATTGTATGTATAATTTTGACTGCATTCCCTACTTTACAGCAGTGACTACTTTTATTTGCTGTAAAACATTTTGAGACATCCAAAGCATGCATGAAATGTTACATAAATGCACATTTTTGTTTTTCAATAACATTTTTCTAGATATTTATTGCATCAATCTGAATCAGTGAAAAAGAGTGCTGCTGAATTCTGCTTAGATTAGATTATTAGATTATGAGGACACTCAGTCCTCGTTTATTGTCATTTAGAAATGCATGCATTAAGAAATGATACAATGTTCCTCCAGAGTGATACCACAAAAAAAAACAGTACAAACCAAAGACTAACACTGACAGGACCACATAAATATAACATATAGTTACAGCAGTGCAAAGCAATACCATAATTTGATAAAGAGCAGACAATGGGCACAGTAAAAAAAAAGTCCCAAAGTTCCGATCGACTCCTGATAGTCCCAATAGCAGGCGACAAAAGGGAGAAACTCTCCCTGCCATAAACCTCCAGGCGCTGACAACTGCCGATGCATTGGAAGTACCCGACCACAGTCAACTCTGAGTCTGTCCGAAAACTTTGAGCCTCTGATCAGCCCTCCGACACCAAGCACCGAGCACCATCTCCGCCGAGTGCTTCGACCCCGCCCCGGCCACTGAGCAACAAGCAAAGCCAAGGACTTGGGGCCTTCTCCTCTGGAGATTCTGGATTACACAGTAGCAGCGGCAGCAAAGAAGGCATTTCAGAAGTTTCTCCAGATGTTCCTCCGCACACTCATGTCTGTCTCCATCAAATCAGGATTGTGCATGGCACCCTACTTGACAAATAACAGATATCATTCAGCTGAGTGGCCGCTGCGCACTGCATCGCGCCAGCATCTTCTCCTCCTTTACTCCTTTTGACCCAAAACTTTCACATTTCAATTCCCTTTCACCCGTCTAAAAATTTGGCTAACTGGCTGGCTGCCTGACGTCTTTCAGTACAAAATACCAAAATTTTAATTACTGTTTGCTGTTCAATATTTTAAGCTTTTATGATTAATGAAATGATGCAGGAACTGAAGAATAAATCACAGAGATATAGTCAGCTGTTTGCTAATGACTTAAAGCCAATGTTTCCACAGAGATTCAGTGTCAGTCTGAGGAAAGTGACTCTCAGTGAAGAAGTAACTTCACAAGACTTACACAAGGAGCCACATGCGATCTTTCCCAAGGCTTTAACTCTTGTGTTTTTGGCTCAGTTTTCTTTGGATGAGGAGATCTGACTGCTCTCATTTAAAAGGTTGGAGAGATCTTGCTGGAATTCAGCTGAATGTTGAAATTGAACTGATGTTTGATTTGTACTGTAGATAGTAAGCAAATCACAGGAAATGAGGATAAGTACAGGAAATTCATATAGGTATCCATGAGGGAAAAAATCAACCATAATCTTATACAATGGCAGAAAAGTCTCAGGAACTGTCAGTTGACTGTTTATTCTCCTCCATGGCCTGCTGAGTTCCTTCAGCAGTTTGTGTGTGTTACTCTGGACTTCCAGCATCTGCAAAATCTCTTGTGTTTCTGTCTTTTTCCTGACTTTGTTACTTTCTGTGAATTGTGACAAATGTCAACTGTAAATTGTCTAAGGTGCAGACTATTAACTCAGTGATGAGCTGGTTTAATGAATTCATGGGGTTAAGGTATACTTGATTGACTATGGAAGGTCCACTTGAACCAGGTATCAAGATTTTTGTCTCTACTCCAATCCTCTCACCAACCTTGATTATAACAAACTGCCTTCTGGAATAACCAAGTGATCCAATAAAAACCTGGAAATCGTGAAATTAATTCCACAGAATGAAATGAAGAGTTTAGAAACCCAAAGATGGATGGTATCACCCTCTTTCACAGGATTGAGTGCTGCTGGCAAGGACAGCAGCTATTGTGCTACTGTATTATCCTCTCTAAGTGACTACAAGTATCATTCTGTTACAGTCATAGAGCCACCAGTGTGTGTTGACCATCCTGAACCCATTTTTAATTTGCTCATCTTTACCCAAATTTTATCACTCACCTACAATGGCTAATTAATCCAGTAATCCATCTATTTGATGTACAAGAATGCCTGAGTACAGAGGAGTACAAAGAGAATGAGCAAACTCCACACAGGTCAGAATTGAACCCAAGTCACCCAGGCAGATGACGTTCAACCCAGAGAAGTGTGAAGTGATTCACTTGGAAAGTGGAGCTAGAAGACAGAGTACAGTTAATGGGAAGGTTCTTGGCAGTGTGGAGGAACAGAGGGATCTTGGATCGCTCAAAATTGCCAATAAATTGATAGGGTGGTTAAGAAAATTTATGGTGTGCTGGCCTTCATTAATTGGGGGATTCAGTTCAATAACCATGAGGTAAATGTTGTTATCCTATAAAGCATGATTAGGCTACACTTGGAATATTGTGCTCAGTCTGGTTGCCTCATTGTAGGAAGGATGTGGAAGTTTTAGAGAGGGTGCAGAGGAGATTTACCAGGATGCTCTCTGGATTAGGGGGCATGTCTTAGAAAGATGAGTTGAGTGAGCTAGAAACTTTCTCTTCTGAGTGAAGAAGAATGAGAGGTAACTTGATAATAAAATGCATAGATTGTGTGGCTAGCCAAAGACTTTTTCTCAGGGCAGAAATGACTAATATGATGGGGCAAAATACTCAGGTTATTGGAAGAAAGTATAGACGAATGTCAGGGATTTTACACAGAGTGGTGGGTGCATGGAGCACCCTGCTAAGAAGTGGTGGTAGAAACAGATATATTAGGAACAATTAAAAAATCATAGACACAAAGACACTAAGATTGATCTAAGTGTGGTTTAAAGGTCAGCACAACATTGTGGGCCAAAGAGCCTATGCTGTAGTATTCTATGTTTTATACTCTTTGTCATATATACGAGGGGTGATTGATAAGTTCGTGCCCTCAGATAGAAGGAGTCAATTTTAGAAAACCTAGCACATTTATTTTTCAACATAGTCCCCTCTTACATGTAAACACTTAGTCCAGCGGTCGTGGAGCATACGGATCTTAGACCTCCAGAAAGTGTCCACTGCAGGGGTGATTGATAAGTTCGCGGCCTAAGGTAGAAGGAGATGAGTTATACAGCTCTCGTTACATGCACGTGCAGTTCAACTCTTTGAGTGATTATGCAGAAAGTTTGAAGTTAATAACTCATCAGGAATGATTGATAAGTTCCTGGTCTACAGTAGAAGGAGATGAGTTATTAACTCATGAGATAAGTGTTGAAAAATAAGTGTGCTAGGTTTTCTAAAATTGACTCCTTCTACCTTAGGCCACAAACTTATCAATCACCCCTCGTACATATCTATTGGGTGTGCAAGAATGCCAGGGTCCAGAGGAAACCATGGGGAAAATGTACAAACTGCACACAAGTAACACTAGAAGTCAGGACAGAACCCAGGTCACTGCAGATGTGGGAAACTGTTAAGCACGTTGACACACTCACTCACTCAGTATTTTCAAAGCTGAGATATTGGAACCAGCAGGAGGTTATGATTAAGGCATAGGATCAGCCATTTATTTATGCTGAAGATAGACTGTAGGGTTCTGCTGGACCTTCTGTGTAGACTTCTATATTGAAATTGGCATTAAGGGCAAATTTTTAAATAACACAGGAGATTCTACAGATGCTGAAAATCTAGAACAGCACACACAAAATACTGAAGGAACTTAGAAGGTCATGCAGAATCTATCCAGAGGAATAAACAGCCTATGCTTCAAGCTGAGACCCTTCATCAGAACTTACACAGCACAGGCTTTTACACACTGTGGGCACTTATTCCCCTCCATAAATGCTGCTTGACTTGCTGAGTTCCTCCAGCATTTTGTGTGTGTTGCTCCTGATTAAGGGCAAATATACTGAGGCAGCATATTAGTTGATGAAACTGAGACAACATATTTGTTGACTTCAGTAGAATTTTCTGTTTTTGTTGCAAGCTAACAGTTAAAAGAGAGAGATTATAAACTTTCTAGATGGATATCTGTTACCAGAACCAAATATCTATCCTGGAATTTCTGTACAAAGATCACCTTTGATGACGGGACACCATCTACAGAAACGTTTATGTTGGTTTGTGTCATACTTGGATCTGGAAGCGAGACACTATTGGAGTTCTAGCAGAAATTGCCACAAGCTTTGAAGTGCATGCTATGTCACGGTGTGTTTCACGCTAACAATTGCAAAAGCTGCCCTAATAATAACCAACAAAGAGTGCTGACACAAGAAAGCAGTATCCATCATCAAGGCCATTCTCACTGCTGTCATCAGACGGGAGGTAGAGGAGCCTCAGGTCCCACACCATCAGGTTCAGGAACAGTTATTACCCTTCAACCAATAGGCTCACTCGCTTCAGCTCAACTGATCACTGAACACAACCTGTGGACTCACTCTCAAGGATTTTATAACTCAACCTCTCAATTTTATTTATTTATTTATTATGTCTTGAATCTGTCTGTGTCTCTGTGTGTACTGACAGATGATGGCACCCAGGTGTGGAGGATTGACAAATTCCTATGTTGAGACAGAGACAGAGAACTCAACTTTAGTGGCTTGGCCAGGTGATACCGCAGGACGAATTATTCTCGAAACACAGTCAAGGACTTCGCAATAAGCGCTAATTGGGAGTAAGCTTTAAATAATCACAGTAGAGTGAGAACCCGTGCCAGTCAAAATAAACTTGACAAAATTAAACAGAAAGCATAAGGACTCTAGATGAGATGACAATGAACAAATACAGGGGCAAGGCTGGCAGGCTCATATTTTGTATTTGCACAATTTGTAAGTCTATTTACTTATGTGTGTTGTTTTTATTTGCTTCTTTTGTATTTTTTTGTTCTACTATCAATGCCTGCAAGAAAATGAATCTCAGGGTTGTATATGGTGACATATACGCTATGTACTTGATAATAAATATATTTGAACTTTGAGTTTTGATTCAATAAGTGGCATCATTCAACTAATCATGACCCATGTTGGAAAGCACACCATGCTCTTGGAACTTTAACCAAACCTTTGCAAAATGCTGTCTTGACCCGATGATGTCAAGAACAAATGGGGAATTTTCTCTGGCTTTTTTCAGATCAACATCAATCGCTAGACAAAATGTGCACTACATCCAGCAGCTCACTATACCAACAGCTCTGTGGGTTTCCCCCCAGAGAACAGCAAAGTCATAAGGATCAGAGTTGATCATTGAGCAGAGTCAGGGATCAGGATCAGTATTGTATAATTGCCTTAGTGCCTTAGATTAGAGAGTGAGGACGAGTCAAAGTTTCAGCTACACGAGTCTATCAGGTAAGTCTCTGGCCTGTAGTTAGCAACAACATAAATGAAAATAGATTTTTTTTTTACAGCCAAGTGGTCAAATTAATGTACAACCAAATAAGAGGGCCTTAGAACCCTACCAGAGAACATTATTAATGGAAGGAGAAATAAAATGTGTGCTAGCACTCAAGATCATAAGACATAGGAACAGAATTAGGCCACTTGGTTCATTGAGCCTGCCTTGCCATTCCATCATGATTGATTTATTTACCCTCTCAACCCCATTCTCCTGCCTTCTACCCGTAACAATTGACCATTGTTAATTACAATTGCTAATCAAGAACCTATCAACCTCCGCTTTAAATATACACAAAGACGTGGCCTCCACAGCCTTCTGCAGCAGTGAATTCCACAGAATAATTACCCTCTGGCTAAAGAAATTCCTCCTCATCCTTGTTCCAAAGGGACTTTCTTCTATTCTGAGGCTGTGCTCAGTGGTCCTAACACCCTCACAATAAGAAACATCCTCTCCATGTCCTTTTGCTATTCAGTAGAGCTTCAACAATATACCTAAGACTATTCTGGCACTTTGCTGACAGCAGGAAACACAAAGAACCATGAAGGAGTTTCCAACCCTCTTCAGTTCTGCATTGTAACAAGAAGTGTTAAATCCGGGAGCTGGGAGCTGGTGTTACACATAGAACATAGAATAGTACAGCACAGTTCAGGCCCTTCGGCCCACAATATTGTGCCGACCCTTAAACCCTACCTCCCATATAAGCCCCCACCTTAGATTCCTCCATATACCTGTCTAGTAGTCTCACTAGTGTATCTGCCTCCACCACTGACTCAGGCAGTGCATTCCACACACCAACCACTCTCTGAGTAAAAAACCTTCCTCTAATATCCCCCTTGAACTTCCCACCCCTTACCTTAAAGCCATGTCCTCTTGTATTGAGCAGTTGTGCCCTGGGGAAGAGGCGCTGGCTATCCACTCTATCTATTCCTCTTATTATCTTGTACACCTCTATCATGTCTCCTCTCATCCTCCTTCTCTCCAAAGAGTAAAGCCCTAGCTCCCTTAATCTCTGATCATAATGCATACTTCCTAAACCAGGCAGCATCCTGGTAAATCTCCTCTGTACCCTTTCCAATGCTTCCACATTCTTCCAATAGTGAGGGGACCAGAACTGGACACAATACTCCAAGTGTGGCCTAACCAGAGTTTTATAGAGCTGCATCATTACATCGCCACTCTTAAACTCTATCCCTCGACTTATGAAAGCTAACACCCCATAAGCTTTCTTAACTACCCTATCCACCTGTGAGGCAACTTTCAGGGATCTGTGGACATGTACCCCCAGATCCCTCTGCTCCTCCACACTACCAAGTATCCTGCCATTTACTTTGTACTCTGCCTTGGAGTTTGTCCTTCCAAAGTGTACCACCTCACACTTCTCCGGGTTGAACTCCATCTGCCACTTCTCAGCCCACTTCTGCATCCTATCAATGTCTCTCTGCAATCTTTGACAATCCTCTACACTATCTACAACACCACCAACCTTTGTGTCGTCTGCATACTTGCCAACCCACCCTTCTACCCCCACATCCACGTCGTTAATAAAAATCACGAAAAGTAGAGGTCCCAGAACAGATCCTTGTGGGACACCACTAGTCACAATCCTCCAATCTGAATGTACTCCCTCCACCACCACCCTCTGCCTTCTGCAGGCAAGCCAATTCTGTATCCACCTGGCCAAACTTCCCTGGATCCCATGCCTTCTAACTTTCTGAATAAGCCTACTGTATGGAACCTTGTCAAATGCCTTACTAAAATCCATATAGATCACATCCACTGCACTACCCTCATCTATATGCCTGGTCACCTCCTCAAAGACCTCTATCAGGCTTGTTAGACATGATCTGCCCTTCACAAAGCCATGCTGACTGTCCCTGATCAGACCATGATTCTCTAAATGCCTATAGATCCTATCTCTAAGAATCTTTTCCAACAGCTTTCCCACCACAGACGTAAGGCTCACTGGTCTATAATTACCCGGACTATCCCTACTACCTTTTTTGAACAAGGGAACAACATTCACCTCCTCCAATCCTCCGGTACCATTCCCGTGGACAACGAGGACATAAAGATCCTAGCCAGAGGCTCAGCAATCTCTTCCCTCGCCTCGTGGAGCAGCCTGGGGAAATATTCCATCAGGCCCCAGGGACTTATCTGTCCTAATGTATTTTAACAACTCCAACACCTCCTCTCCCTTAATATCAGCATGCTCCAGAACATCAACCTCACTCATATTGTCCTCACTATCATCAAGTTCCCTTTCATTGGTGAATACCGAAGAAAAGTATTCATTGAGGACCTCGCTCACTTCCACAGCCTCCAGGCACATCTTCCCACCTTTATCTCTAATTGGTCCTACCTTCACTCCTGTCATCCTTTCTTTCTTCACATAATTGAAGAATGCCTTGGGGTTTTCCTTTACCCTACTCGCCAAGGCCTTCTCATGCCCCCTTCTTGCTCTTCTCAGCCCCTTCTTAAGCTCCTTTCTTGCTTCCCTATATTCCTCAATAGACCCATCTGATCCTTGCTTCCTAAACCTCATGTATGCTGCCTTCTTCCTCCTGACTAGTTTTCCATCTCACTTGTCACCCATGGTTCCTTCACCCTACCATTCTTTATCTTCCTCACCGGGACAAATTTATCCCTTACATCCCGCAAGAGATCTCTAAACATCGACCACGTGCCCATAGCACATTTCCCTGCAAAAAAATCATCCCAATTCACACCCGCAAGTTCTAGCCTTATAGCCTCATAATTTGCCTTTCCCCAATTAAAAATTTTCCTGTCCTCTTTGATTCTATCCTTTTCCATGATAATTATAAAGGCCAGGGAGCGGTGGTCACTGTCCCCCAGATGCTCACCCCCTGAGAGATCTGTGACCTGACCCATTTCATTACCTAGTACTGGATCTAGTATGGCATTCCCCCTGGCCGGCCTGTCCACATACTGTGACAGGAATCCATCCTGGACACACTTAACAAATTCTGCCCCATCTAATCCCTTGGAACTAATCAGGTGCCAATCAATATTCAGGACACAGCAGAATGCCAGCGCTATCTGTAATGTTTCTGGCATCCTTCAAAGAAAACAAGCATGTCAGCTTCCTCCTTGGTCAGGTTAGTCATCAGGTGAAAACAACAATCCATGTAGCATCGCAACTCAAAGCATAATTGTAAGTACATCAATTCAAAGCTGGTGCCCCTCTCAAAATCATTACAGAGCATAATTTACCTAACTTATCTCAGTATCTCTGCATCAGGTGAATGGCAGAAATTTCATACAATTTCAGATAGTCTGGTTGAGAGGTGTCACATCAACAATCTCACACTGAATCTCAGTAAGACCAAGTAAATAGGTGCGGCCTTCAGGAAGGGGAAGTCGAGGGAACACACATTCATCCTCATTAAGAGTCAGCAGTGGAAAGGGAGAGCAGTTTCAAGTTCCTGGGTATCAACATCTCTGAAATACATCCTGGGCCCAACATATTGATGCAATTATGAAGAGGGTATGCCAGTGGCGATAGTTCATTGGGAGTTTGAGGAGATTTGGTATGTCATCAAAGACTTGAGCAAATTTCTACAGGTGTACGATAGAGAGCAACGTAACTGACTGTATCACTGTCTGATATAGAGGGGCCACAGCACAGGATCAGAACAAGCTGCAGAGGGTCGAAACCTCAGCCATTCAATCATGGGCACTAGCCTCCCCACCATTAAGGACATCTTCAACAAGTAATGAACTTAAGGCGGCAGCATCCATCATTCACCACCCAGAATATGCCCTCTTCACAACAGTGCTGAATGCTAAATGTACAATCTACCACCTATCAAACATTGCACTTCCATTAACATAGCGCACAAGACATGATTTATTCAGGTATTTTTGACTTTATTACTGTTCTTTGAGAATTGTACATATTTACATAGTTTACATTTCTAAAATAGTGTTTAGTATTCATCAGCAGGACATCACTGCCAGTATTGTTTTGTATTTGCCAGTAGTAATATTTTTCAAAACTGTATCATAGATACGATAAGCTGTAACCACGAGCACACCAGAGAAATAGAAATATTTCCGTTAAACCTCTAACCTCATGATTATTATCTGACAAGTATTGCTTGCAAGGACTCACATTGACACTGTTGCTTTGTACACATCAGCACAGTATTTTCTAACAATATGGAACAGAATTGACAAGACACCAATTACATGGACACTGTACATGAGGTATAAAAATATACACAGCAATTAATGAAGGATGCAACATCCAACTCTAGCCCGATCTTTCTGCTTTGGTTTCACCCCTACATGTGATGACCTCATCGAAGAGCTAGTTAACGAGCTCTTTAAAATTGAAGAAAAACATTCTTTGAGATTACTCTACAAACACAACAAAAGGAACAAAGCAAAAATTGATCACGGTCATCAAGTGAGAGAGTGTATGGATATCTGTATAACATTTTAAAGTTCAACACAATTGTCTTAAGTGATGCTTCACAATGATTAAAAAAACTAAAAGCTGAGATATGACTAGTTTGCCTAAGGTCTCAAGAGGTTCTCAAGTAATGAGTGCAGGAGGAACATCAGTGCTTTTTAATGTAAATTACCCAATATATAAAGTTTTGTAACTGTATTACCATACGTACCCTTCCACAAATTTGTTCTTAAAGGTCCTCTTTTAAGTTCTGCAAGGAAACTAGGGAGAGGGCAAAATCAGGCAAATACTTCACAATAACTGATGTACTCTCATGGTATCTATATCACATTCTGAAACAGTCAAGATCAAAAAGCCAAGCAACAATGAAGTATTTTGACTCTTCTCAAAATTATTTGCTTCATTCATGTCAAAATTAATGTTTGCACTTGAAGAATGGTACAGATCTCTTTCATTCATACCTTGTTTTTAAGACTGGCTGTATCTTAAAACAGCACCACTATATTAATTCACAGTAGATGTTCTACATCAAAAAGGGCTAGTAAAGTTGAAGGGTTTTCCTATTTGCTTCTTGAAAGTTTCCACATCCTAATTTTAACAAGAAAATATCGAAAACTCGGAGTGCATTATGTAACTATGCCACACTTGTTAAAGAACTCCAAGCACTTTCGGTACACTACCTGAAAAGATTGAACACGCTTTAAATATGTACACACGCAGCAATTGTTTAATCCTATTGGTCAATATTACCATCTGAGATTGACCAGTTGTCAAAATGGTAAATTTCAGATTACTTCAAAATCATCTTGAGCAGCAACACTGTTTGTGGTACATGCTGAGAAGGAGGAATTATAGGGTTGTGCTGGTAGGAAGAATGTTTTACTAAAAAAAAGAGACCATTCATTGACTGCGTTATATCAATCCTACATGTAATGTGATGTGAATGCAGTCAAGTCATAGAATGAAAAGGGCCAAATGACTACATAAAAGAAAGCACAAGTACTGGGAGGTTCTATCGGCATTTCTCGGCTCATTTCGCCTCAGTCCACCACGTGCCCAACTAAAGGCAGGAGCCCGCAACAGGCAGAAAGTCAGACGTTGGCACATTTGACCTCACACTTCCTATTCGAGATGCCATTGAGCCCAGTGGCTGCCGTGCTGGAGAGAAGTTCCAAATGTGGTTTGTAGTGAAGTATTAAATTTCATAAATACTTGCTGGGATTTTAAGATGTTCTTAATTAAGTATATTCTGATATTTTTAATTTTGCAAATCTTTCTATGGTTTTTGAATGCCCAGGGGTAAAGTATCAGCAGATTACCTGATACTTGCTATCTTTCCAGCTCATGAGAAACTTCTCAGCAAGGTCAGCTTATTTGGTCCTCAGCATCTGGAAGAGCCGAGCCCTTGTTCCAAAGCTTTTCACTTCATGAGGCCAATCAAGCCATGGAGTTTATGCTCACTCCCCTCATCAGTGCCTTATCTCCCTGTGATCAATTCTCCCTCACACACTCATCAGCTCCCACCCATCAACACCTGAGGTCATTTACAATCACCTACCTACAAATAGAAGCAGCTGTCTCAGTTCAGGACCACATACCCAGAAATATATCAGCTGATCCCTATTTTTATGACATTTAAATAACTTACTTCCATTTATCAGAAGGTTCACATGGTATCAAATTGGTCACTGTACAGTGCATAGATTAGGGCACCCTGAGGGTACTAGTTCACATTGCCAGGCTTCAATGCCCTCAGTGGGTTGGCACATAGTGTTTTTTTCCGGATGGCCCACCAAGTTTCAGTGCTGTCACTGAGAAAGTCATGCCTCTGGGAAAAAGCTGGCACCGCTCCGAACTCCTACGAAATCCCTTCAACAGCCTGACTCTTAGAAAACAGCCATGAATGAATCCATCAGTCTTCCCAAATAGCAGGCCAGTCCACAGATGAAAGGACATATAACAAAAAACAATCACATACAAATTAACGAAATTCACAGCCTTTTCAATGTTGAACAGGTAATAAGTTAAATGCCTGTATTGGTTGCCTTTTAAATAAATCTTTAAATGAATAAATAGTTTAGGAATTGATATGAGGATATGATGAACTTCAACTGCACCATAAACCAAGGATTCCAAAAGAATTCTAATAAAAGTTATCGAGTTCTCAGCATCTCAGTCCCTCTCCCCGCAGCTGCTGCCTGTTTATTCTAATCTACCCTGGCCTTACATTGGGATCCAATTGAACAACTGTTGTTGTGGTAAGTTGAACACAGAGAGTTAAATGCCTACTCAGATGATGTTTGTTCTACATAATAGGTGAATGGAACAACATTCAATAATAAAAGATTTGGGTGGACAACTTTAGAGCCTTGTTTCTCTTCCTGTCAATATAGAAATTCCTCACTTTGGTGTCAACAGACAAGGGTAAACCCTTCCTGTCAGTCATTCGCAGGCTTAGGAACAGTCTGGTCAGAGGTGGGATAGTCCTGATCAGTGGGGGCTTGCCGAGAGGCAGCCTGGAACCAAGGGTGCATAAGGATCTCACTAGCCGTCAGTCGCTCCAGGGGCTCACGCCTCAGCAGGCTACGGATCAGACACTTGGCTTTGGGTGAAATGTTGTCCGGGATACAGAAGTGCCCGCGCCGTATCTTATTGAAAAGGGCACCGGGGTCAGAATCGTGGAAAGGATAGCATCCCACCAGGAGGGTGTAGAGCATGATGCCGAGACTCCAGATGTCCGCTGCCTTCCCAGAATAACATCCACTCGTGTTCAGTATCTCTGGGCTTACGTAAGCCGGACATCCATGCTTATCAGACAGGGAGTCATCCTTTCCCTTCAGGATATGAGTATCGTCCAAGTTTTCCAGCCTCAGCCAGCTCCTGTGGGAATGGCAGACAAATAATCAGCACTGTGCTTAAAAACAGTACAAGGCAAGAATGGATGTGAAAACCAGTCACTCCTTAGTGAAATACCACTACCCCATTCCACACACACACAAACGCACAACACAGATGTGTAGACACAGGTGCATGCATACACACACATGCTCACCGAATAACTCATCCCCTCACATTTACTTAGTGAACACTTCGGACAGAATCTTTTGTCTTCACTTTTCAAAGTTCTGCAGTAATTTTACTTCATAAAGCTGCTGAAAGTATTTATGCTGTTTGATCAGCATTGATGATATTATAAATTATGCAGCCTTGTAAAACTTGAATGTGTGAACATTTAAATGCAGATTTCACATGTTGCTTAGTACAATTAAACATACATATTTCTAATAGAGTGAAAGCTTTGGAGCTAAAAGCCATATATTTATAACAAGTACAATTAGTTTGATGCTATTGAAGAGCAGATCAATCGGGTGATTGAAAAGATGTGCCCTACATCTGAAGCCAGAATCTGTGGAAAGGGCAGAAGGTTCAGCTCTTGTGTTTTGTAAATAGAAAACATGACTAATCCAGCGTGTGTGTGTGTGTGTGTGTGTGTCTGTGTGAGCGTGTCTGTCGTATCTGTGTGTGTCTCATTGTGCGTATGCGCGTCTGTGTGCGTCTATGGGTGTGTGTGTCTGTCTGTCTCTCTCTCTCTGTATTATGGTCCCTTATGACATTGAATCAACAATCAGCACCTGCTTTGACAATGAGAGTACCTTACATTGCAACACCACCCATCCAGATTTGGATGTGTTGTCAAATCTGTAGCACATGATGAAGGGGGAAAATATAGCATGCACCTTGCTGGTTGCAGTAATTTAACTAATGTGCTATATAAATACCGCTGTTAACCTTAATACCTGCTACATGTGGATTGTCATTTGTGAATTATATACAACCTACAGCAGTGAAACAATACCGGCTGAGTTACAGCCCAGCGGCGGGGGTGGTTAGCTACAAAAATATGGGCTAGTTATTCAAAACTGTGACGTGTGATGCATAGAAATGACTTCTAGAGTACTGAGAATCTCAATTCTCTACCCCCAGGACTGCTGGAGGACATACACATAGTTAAGGTGGCAAGAGAGATAAACATTTAAAAGGTTATAGGAGCTGGGTGTAGAAGAGAACATAAATTCAAGGAATTTGCAAGATGCTAAAAATCCAGAATAACACACACACACAAAATACTGGAGGAACTCAGCAGGTCAGGAAGCGTCTATGAAAGGGAATAAACAGTCGACATTTCAGGCCAGGGTCGTAGTGAGTGGCAGGGTGAGCTGGAGGGCTCTGTACAACCAGCTCTGCTTCTGTTTCCTTCTGTTTTGTTCTTACACATCACATAAACCTTCACCCACCCCACTTCATCAAAATTTACCAAACTCTCACACATTCATGAGTTTATTAAGCTTCCTGTAAAAGGCACTGTACAATTCACCCAACTGTCCCATGCTAGCAGCATGTTACAGTCTAACCTCAACTGTGAAACAAACTAAAATAGAATTGGAATTCACTTACCTCACTGTACAATAATTATATCTCAGGCCAAGTTGCTTTGTTAGTCACATAAAGAGGGTAATTTGCCTAAGGCAAATACTGTGGGTTATATCTGAGATAAACAAGACCTTTTCTGTAGTTTAAGTAGCTATTTTGCTTTCATTTGTAAATGCTGAGGGAAGACCCTAAGATCTGAAATGGGAACATGCAATCAAATCTTTAATTGCCATAGCTGTTGGGAATGGCCCCCTTAAGAATGTTGCTGCAGTCCTGCGCTTAATCATCTATCAAAGCTGCATGCATCATTAGCCACAATTTTAAATGTTTATTATTTCTATTAATAATTTACTCATTTAAAAAGGCTGTAGATAATAGCATTGCGGTAAACCTGCACTTGCCCAACTCCAGTCTATAAATGTTTGATAACCTTGTGCAATATGCTTTATTCATCTAAAATAAACAATAGTTTTGAAATATTTAGAGACCCATTGACTTTTGTCTCTATTGTTGCAAATATGTAGAATGCAATTACCATTCACTAAAAAAAATTAAAATTATTTTAAAACCAGTAGAAGTGGTGGATGCAGGTTTGACTTCAACATTTAGGAGAAATTTGGATAGGCACATGGATGGGAGGGGTATGGAGGACTATGGTCCTGGTATGGGTCAATAGGACCAGGCAGGATAATAGTTTGGCATGAACTAGATAGGCATAAAGGCCTGTTTCTGTGTTGTGTTCTACGTCTCTAAACGAATAAATCTATAGGTAAATCATTGCAAGATGTAACTATTTTATGGCTTATTCCCTGAAGACACCATAAGAACTTTAGGGAAGTATTAACCTATCCCCATATAAATATCCCCCTAGTAGAAACCTATTCATTCAGTATTTTGTGTGTGTTAAACTATCCTGAAGTTCTGTACTGAGCATTTAGTAAAGCTGTACAATTTTCCTTGATCTAACAAGAGCACAGAAACATTGTCTAAACACCTGGAAATTCATTGAAGCATTTACAGAGTCACAAAATGGTTACTGATTACTATTTTGGAAATGTAGTCTTTTTTATTTAACAGGTGATTTCATAATCATCTTCTGACCATGTGTATTAATTAACTCTGGTTTATAAAACTCCAAACCTTATGTCACCATATACTCATTTTCTTCTGGGCATTCTCTGATCCTTTGAAATATAATATCCTATGCTTAAGTAGTCAATTATTTCGCCAGTCACGTCTAAAAGTTGTACTAACATGGCGTTAAAATTTCAAAAGGGAGTCAGATTAACCAACTTCAATTAAACATGTCGGTTACATTACAGATACAGCACACACAACCGATTTAAGAAACCACATTCAGTTTACCTAAGCATTCAGAACAAGTGTAATCTGAGAGTTAAGACGTGCTTTTTTCATTCTGTGTAAAAGACTATCGTGGCTTGCAAGGGATTTAAAATTAATTTATTCACTGACAGCGTGTGCCACATTTTATAGAATCTCATTGCCCTCGGTTAGTTTGAAGAGGGCGGTTAGGTGGAGCACGATAGACGTAAGGATAACAGATCCTCTTACCGACTTGGTTTTGGTAAAATGTGATATCTTCATAGCATCACTGCGGATAACAAAATTTGATTTTTAAAAAAAAACAAAAGCTAAGATTACTAGCCCAGCAATAGAACCAGCCGCGCAGAGCTGGGATTAAGGTGAATGCAATCGCTTTGATTTCGGTGTTGGATGCACCCGTTTTGAACGCACCTCTGCTCATCAACAAAGACGAATTTCCTGAGTTTGAGGTCTCGCAGGACGATGCCGGAATCGTGGCAATGGGCCACCGCCGAGACGATCTGGTGAAAGAGGCGCGCCGCTTCCTCCTCGCCCAGGCGCTTACGGTTCCGCATGTACGAGTGCATATCGCCATGGCCCCTCTCCAGCAACACGTAGCACTGCCGTTCCCCGAGGATTACCTCCTCGATCGCAGTGATGTTGTCGTGGAGTGACATCTGCAGATACGGTCCGATTTCATCCTGGTATTGCCTAATATCAAAAACCTGTGGATGCGAAACAACGTCTTATTTCTAAATAAAACACTCAACACTTTAGCTATTTATGCTTAAGGAGCGGCTTTTTAACCCTTATTTTACCGAGCAAGTCGCAGAATTCCGAGTTTAAGCAAATTAACACGTTAACACAAAAGCAAAGTAGTGCTTATCCGCTAAAATCCGATTTGATACATGTCGATGATATCTGTGCGGAACTTTGATCTGATCCAAAAGGTCACCGCTGGGTCACACAAATGCTGCCTATTTCTAGCAGTTGGAGTTATTAATTCAGAACAGGTGGTGAGTGGTAAGGAAAAAGCTGCTTTTAACTGCTTCGCGACACACACAAAATGCCAAAGGAACTCAGCAGATCAGGCAGATAGAACATAGAACAATACAGGACAGAAACAGGCCCTTTGGCCCACAATGTTGTGCCGAATCAGCTAAAACGTACAACAACAAAAAGGAATCCCTCCTACCTGCACAATGTCCATACACCTCCATCTTCCTCACATCCATGCGCCTATCCAAATATTTCTTAAAACCCTCTAATGTATTTGCCTCTACCACTATGCCAGGCAACATATTCCAGGTATCCACCACTCTCGAGTAAAATACTTACCCCTCACATTCCTCTTGAACCTATCCCCTCTCACCTTCAATGCACGTCCTCTGGTATTAGACATTTTAACCCTGAGAAACAGATGCTCTACGTCCACTCTATCTATGAACGATCTCGGTCCGAAACGTCGACTGTTTATTCCCCACAATAGATGCTGCTTGACCTGCTGAGTTCTTCCAGCATTTTGTGTGTATCGCTATAGATTTCCAGCTTCTGCAGAACCTCCTGTGTTTGCTAAGTATAGATGCAAAATAAAAAAGACAGCCACAGAAACTAGCAGGGGATGGAGGGGCAGGTGGACAGGCGTCGAAATTACCTTATTACACAAGGTGTCAAAGGTTACGGGGGGGAAAGAATGCAAAAGAATTTGGTTGCGAGGGATAATAAATCAGCCCTGATTGAAAGTTACAGCGGTCTCTATGGGCAGAATAGCTTAATTCTGCTCTTATGATTTATGGTCAGCATGGAAATTGCGGGTTCAATGTAAAGTGCCCTTTGATATCGCGATTGCGCCACTCATTCAGGAAATCTCATTGCTGCCCTCCAGATGGCGGCACCGCCGTACGCTGCTTAAATCGACCGGAAATGCACTAAACCGCATCCGTCAGATAGTAAAACGCCTTAAGTTGGGTACAAACTACCAACTAATTTACGCAGCGCCCGGGGAGTCAAACACACAAGGCAGGAGAGGAAGAGAAGTTATTAAAATTATGCTTTGAAAAAGGCATCCCCCCACCTAAATATAAAACAGTAGTGACTTTTTTGGAGTTTTTTTTTGTTCCATACCTTGCACACAAATTCCTTCCCGGTGTGGCTCCCGATTGCCCTGAAGACTTTGTCCCTCTCTGGGTTTTGTAGCAAGAGGTAGTTTCCTATCCGAGCCCACGCCTGGCTGCTGCAGGGACTGCTTGGAGTCGGGCTGGGGGATCCCGGAGCGGAGAAGTAAGCAGCGTCCGGGGAAGAGTCGCTCAGCCGCGGGCACTTAGGAGCCGGCTCTTCGGCCTCCAGTCGCTTCGGTCTCCATCTGGCATTGCGGAGGATTGGGATGGGGCTAGCCCTGTGCACGTTTAAACTCATCAAAGGGAGCTCGAGATCTAAACAAAAAAAAAGCCGAGGGGGTCCTTCTCCAAAGCAGGGAACAGCAGGAGGATTTTTTTTTATTTCACTGTGGTTTGTAACAAGATTGTACTCCGCGATGCGCAAGGAGGACGGTGGACGCAGCTTGTAGAGATGCCGCTTTCATTCCTTGATGGCGAACACCCTTCCTCTAGGGTGGTTGCTGCAGCAAGGAGAGATCGTTGAAACAGTTTGCACGGCCACTTCTGCAGGGAAAAAAATCAAAAATGCACCCAATCCACTGTCCCCGGTACCGGGATGAAATGTCTCGTTCGTTTTTCCGGCAGTAGGCAGCGGCGCTTGTTTCCAAAGCAAGGTCGCGGGTGTTCTGTGCAAAAACAAAATAGCCTCAGCACTTGTGTGCAGGTGGTTCACGGGCGAATTACCTCAGGGCAACCGGTCGTGGCGAAGGGGCGCACTGCAAACTTTAACCGGTCTCCGTGCTTGTAACCGGCAGGGGGTTGCAACTTGAATCAAAGTTGCTCTGTTCAGCAAAAAGTTACAGTAATTTGGAGGAAGGTGGGAAAGAGAGAGAGAATGTCTCTGTGGAATGCAGGCTGGCTCACAGTGTGTCTGAATATAACAGTCTGCAAGATTGCAACATCACCCTCTGGATGAGACTCACCCAACAAAAGAGAGCGGCAAAAACACAGATACTTTTACCTGTTTTACGCAGTCTGGCACCGCCCTCGACAGATTCCTTGTTGAAGCGGCGTATCGATTTCTTCTCTTCTTATCCCTCTATACACGGACAAAACAAAATTTCGAAACAGAACAAGATTTGCAGTATTTTCTATATTACCTAACTGATAAACAAAATATACTTTTTCTATTCATTTCACGATCCAACCTACTTACCGCTGTTAATGTACACAACAAAGGATTTCTTGAAGTCATGAGCCTATCAAACAAAAGTAAGTTTTGCACTCTATTATTTCTGAGCGTAACCTTACATATATTACGGTAAATTCTCTCCTTTCACAACACAATCATGACCATCACATGGGCTGTCTTGAATGACGCAAGGTTCCAGTCTAGGCAACTCTCTTGACGTAGAGGCACGTTAAATGACACTCCAACGGCACCTCTACCAGGTCATTGCAACGGGCAAATATATTTTTCTTGAGGCGTTGTGCAATAGCATTTCAAAGTAACCAGGTCGTGTTTTACCCGGGAGAAAACAAAGCAGTCTAGTGCAAAAACGGAGGAATTCGGATTTGAAGTAATCCAAGACCCTAAAATTTTACGCAGCTATTTTAATCATAGTGCACGGATCATCAACAAGATCTGACACCGAACCAGATATCAGGATAGGTGCCCAAAAGCACAGCCAAGGGTAATTTAGGGAACATCAAAAAGTGGTGGCGGTTTTTACAGATTTCAGGTCCGGACCTTTGAAGCACATACTGGTTGTAGTTTTTTGTTTAAATCACAGCATTTCTGATGAGTGTGTACATTAAATTTAAATCGATAAATAAATTTAAATACAGACATTTAAGCTGAAATTATTTTATAAAGACACTTGAAAATTAAATAAATGCGAAGATTGAAGTTAATTCATGAAATAAGATATTTCATCCTTAAACAAGATAGTCACTGGATGAAGTTTCCGTGAACGAGAACCCCAGTCTACCCAGCCCTCCCTAGAGGTAGAACATTTTGGAGAATACGTTTAAATTTTTTTGCCTTTCGATTCTTGACTTTTTACGTAGGCTTCTTTCCTCACAACCACTCCACTCTCTGCTCTGCCGCTCTGGTTCCCATCCCCCAGCAAATGGAGTTTAAATCTCTCCATTCCTCCTCTCCCTCATGCACCCATGCAGTATTAGCAAGCATTCCCCCTTCCCGCAAGGGTATTAGTACCCCTCCAGTTCAGGTGCAAACCGTCCCTTCTGTACAGGTTCCACCTTCCGTGGAAGAGAGCCCAATAATCCAAAAACCTGAAGCTCTGCCTCTTGCACCATCTCCTTATACCTAGCTTCACCATATGGCACGTCATTGCTCTGTAGGTCCTATCCTTTAACTTAGCAGCTAACTCCCTGAACTCACTTTGCAATACCTCGTCACCCTTCCTACCGAGGTCAGTGACACCAACGTGGACAAGGACCTGTGGCTGTTCACCCTCCCATTAGACTCCATCCGAGATCTCTCTGACCCTGATATCCGGGAGGGAATAAACCACCCAGAAAGCTGGTTCTCATCCACACAACCTCCTATTTGTACCTGTAACCAATGAATCCCCTCCCACTACAGCTGCCTCCTCTCCCCCTTCCCTCTGAGCCACCTGCCCTGGCTCATCTCCTAGTAGCAGATCTAGTATTGATTCATTCCTCATTCATCTGTAAGGCCAGTGATGTTGTGGGGATGGAACTGGACTCTCTCACTGTGGTGTCTGAAAAGAGGATGCTGTCTAAGTTGCATGCCATCTTGGTCAGTGACTCCCATCCACTACATAATGTACTGGGTGGGCACAGGAGTACATTCAGCCAGAGACTCATTCCACCGAGATGCAACACAGAGCATCATAGGAAGTCATTCCTGCCTGTGGCCATCAAACTTTACAACTCCTCCCTTGGAGGGTCAGACACCCAATAGGTTGGTCCGGAACTTATTTCATAATTTTCTGGCATCATTTACATATTACTATTTAACTATTTATGGTTCTATTACTATTTATTATTTATGGTGCAACTGTAACAAAAACCAATTTCCCCCGGGATCAATAAAGTATGACTATGACTATTGCACTCTCTAATTAGATATATTTCTTATTATAATTCTTACTGTACATGTTTTTATTTATTTTTATGTATTGCACTGTACTGCTGGTGCAATGCAACACATTTCACCACATATGCCAGTGATATTAATTCAGATTCTGATTAATGCACCCCACAATTTTGTCAGCAAGTTATATCTTGATAAGTTATTCCTGCTCTTGTAAGAAAGATGTCTGAAAGATGTTCTTCGTTCTGTCGAGTGATTCAAACCTTTATAAACATTTATGAAGCAGAACCGATGTTCAGCTTTATCTTGTAACAGGATGCTGAGTTTCTGAGCTATGTGGAATGGTGAGTACATCTGGTGAGCACCTACATAACTGACAGCTGATTGATAGCTAAAGCTAATGATTAGAGGATTCCACCAGGCAAGGGGAAGGCCAAATACCTCCTGTCCCAGAAAATAATTGCCTGTAATTTTCGTAAGGACCACAAACCACTGTAGAAATAGAATAAGTAACTAGGAATTGTGCTGACAAGTTGGTAGTGTTGATCTTCATTAATCTGGGGATTGAGTTCAAGAGCCACGAGTTAAGGTTGCTGTTCTGGAAAACTCTGGCCAGACTACACTTGGAATATTGTGTTCGGTTCTGGTCTCCTTGTTAGAGAAAGAATGTTCAAAGGAGATTTACCAGTAAACTGCCTAGATTAGAGAGCATGCCTTATGAGGATGGATGAAGTGGACTAGGGCTTTTCTCTTTGGAACAAAGGAGGAGGAGAGGTGTCTTGATAGGGGGTGCACAAGTTGATTGAGTGAATAGGCAGGGCAAAATGACTAAAATGAGGTGGGCATATTTTAAAAATGATGGAAGAAAGTGTAGTGGGGATGTCAGAAGTACAATTTTTGCACAGAGAGTAGTGTGTTTGTGGAGTGTCCTGCCATGGGTAGTGTAGAGGCAGATACATTAGGGGCATTTAAGACATCTGTAGGCACATGAATGGTAGAAAAGTGGAGGGCTACACAGGAGGGAAGGGTTGGGGTAAGTTAAAAGGTGGGCACAGATGAAGGATCTGTGCAGTTCAGTTACGCTCTATGTCCAGTTTTGATTCCTACTGCTCCAAGAATGATCTTTTGATGTTATGTTGTGGAAGGGGTATGAGCAGGAATGCAAGTTACGTTGCTTTAGTAAAAATCTACCGTATAGATTGATCACATGCTGAATCGACTGGACTTCCTACTTTTTTGGGGCACAGTCCTTTGATTGGGTATGTAATGGTGGTTATACACATTGTGTGTTTAATTGTGACGTGATTGGTGGGAGACAACCATGACTGCTGCCCATTCCCTAAGTCCACTCCAGTGTTTTCAATTTATCATCATCTATACCTCACAGGGTTAACCTTTGATTCTCTGTATCCACTGTCCCTGGGCACTAGGCCACCCTCAGAAGGTAGGCTGACAATTTTCCATCAAACTCTGACCCCATGCAGTGCTTATTGAAAAAGTAAGGAGGCATGGGATCCAAGGGGAAATTTCTTTGTGGATCCAGAACTGGATTGCCAACAGAAGGCAAAGAGTAGTTGTAGACGGGTCATACTCTGCATGGAGGTCAGTCACCAATGGTGTGCCTCAGGGATCTGTTCTGGGACCCCTACTTTTTGTGATTTTTATAAATGACCTGGATGAAAAAGTGGAGGGATGGGTTAGGAAGTTTGCTGATGACACAAAGGTTGGGTGTGTTGTGGATAGTGTGGAGGGCTGTCAGAGGTTACAGTGGGACATTGATAGGATGCAAAAATGGGTTGAGAAGTGGCAGATGGAGTTCAACACGGATAAGTGTGAGGTGGTTCATTCTGGTAGGTCAAGTATGATGACAGAATATAGTATTAATGGTAAGACTCTTGGCAGTGTGGAGGATCAGAGGGATCTTGGGGTCCGAGACCATAGGACACTCAAAGCTGCTGTGCAGGTTGACTCTGTGGTTAAGAAGGCATACGGTGCACTGGCCTTCATCAATCGTGTGATTGAGTTTAGGAGCCGAGAGGTAATGTTGCAGCTATATAGGACCCTGGTCAGACCCCACTTGGAGTACTGTGCTCAGTTCTGGTCACCTCACTATATGAAGGATGTGGAAACCATAGAAAGGGTTCAGAAGAGATTTACAAGGATGTTGCCTGGATTGGGGAGCATGACTTATGAGAATAGGTTGAGTGAACTTGACCTTTTTTCCTTTGAGCGACAGAAGATGAGAGTTGACCTGATAGAGGTGTATAAGATGATAGAAACATAGAAACATAGAAAATAGGTGCAGGAGTAGGCCATTCGGCCCTTCGAACCTACACCGCCATTTATTATGAGCATGGCTGATCATCCAACTCAGAACCCCACCCCAGCCTTCCCTCCATACCCCCTGACCCCCGTAGCCACAAGGGCCATATCTAACTCCCTCTTAAATATAGCCAATGAACTGGCCTCAACTGTTTCCTGTGGCAGAGAATTCCACAGATTCACCACTCTCTGTGTGAAGAAGTTTTTCCTAATCTCGGTCCTAAAAGGCTTCCCCTTTATCCGCAAACTGTGTCCCCTTGTTCTGGACTTCCCCAACATCGGGAACAATCTTCCTGCATCTAGCCTGTGCAATCCCTTTAGGATTTTATACGTTTCAATCAGATCCCCCCTCAATCTTCTAAATTCCTACGAGTACAAGTCCAATTCATCCAGTCTTTCTTCATATGAAAGTCCTGCCATCCCAAGAATCAATCTGGTGAACCTTCTTTGTACTCCCTCTATGGCAAGGATGTCTTTCCTCAGATTAGGGGACCAAAACTGCACACAATACTCCAGGTGTGGTCTCACCAAGACCTTGTACAACTGCAGTAGTACCTCCCCGCTCCTGTACTCGAATCCTCTCGCTGTAAATGCCAGCATACCATTCGCCTTTTTCACCGCCTGCTGTACCTGCATGCCCACTTTCAATGACTGGTGTATAATGACACCCAGGTCTCATTGCACCTCCCCTTTTCCTAATCGGCCACCATTCAGATAATAATCTGTTTTCCTATTTTTGCCACCAAAGTGGATAACTTCACATTTATCCACATTAAATTGCATCTGCCATGAATTTGCCCACTCACCCAACCTATCCAAGTCACTCTGCATCCTCTCAGCATCCTCCTCACAGCTAACACTGCCACCCAGCTTCGTGTCATCCGCAAACTTGGAGATGCTGCATTTAATTCCCTCATCCAAGTCATTAATATATATTGTAAACAACTGGGGTCCCAGCACTGAGCCTTGCAGTACCCCACTAGTCACCGCCTGCTATTCTGAAAAGGTCCCGTTTATTCCCACTCTTTGCTTCCTGTCTGCTAACCAATTCTCCATCCACATCAATACCTTACCCCCAATACCGTGTGCTTTAAGTTTGCACACTAATCTCCTGTGTGGGACCTTGTCAAAAGCCTTTTGAAAATCCAAATATACCACATCCACTGGTTCTCCCCTATCCCCTCTACTAGTTACATCCTCAAAAAATTCTATGAGATTCGTCAGACATGATTTTCCTTTCACAAATCCATGCTGACTTTGTCCGATGATTTCACCGCTTTCCAAATGTGCTGTTATCACATCTTTGATAACTGACTCCAGCAGTTTCCCCACCACCGACATTAGGCTAACCGGTCTATAATTCCCCGGTTTCTCTCTCCCTCCTTTTTTAAAAAGTGGGGTTACATTAGCCACCCTCTAATCCTCAGGAACTAGTCCAGAATCTAACGAGTTTTGAAAAATTATCACTAATGCATCTACTATTTCTTGGGCTACTTCCTTAAGCACTCTAGGATGCAGACCATCTGGCCCTGGGGATTTATCTGCCTTCAATCCCTTCAATTTACCTAACACCACTTCCCTACTAACATGTATTTCGCTCAGTTCCTCCATCTCACTGGACCCTCTGTCCCCTACTATTTCTGGAAGATTATTTATGTCCTCCTTAGTGAAGACAGAACCAAAGTAATTATTCAATTGGTCTGCCATGTCCTTGCTCCCCATAATCAATTCACCTGTTTCTGTCTGTAGGGGACCTACATTTGTCTTTACCAGTCTTTTCCTTTTTACATATCTATAAAAGCTTTTACAGTCAGTTTTTATGTTCCCTGCCAGTTTTCTCTCATAATCTTTTTTCCCCTTCCCAATTAAGCCCTCTGCTGAACTCTGAATTTCTTCCAGTCCTCAGGTGAGCCACTTTCTCTGGCTAATTTGTATGCTTCTTCTTTGGAATTGATACTATCCCTAATTTCTCTTGTCAGCCACAGGTGCACTACCTTCCTTGATTTATTCTTTTGCCAAACTGGGATGAACAATTGTTGTAGTTCATCCATGCAACCTTTAAATGCTTGCCATTGCATATCCACCGTCAATCCTTTAAGTGTCATTTGCCAGTCTATCTTAGCTAATTCTCATCTCATACCTTCAAAGTTACCCCTCTTTAAGTTCAGAACCTTTGTTTCTGAATTAACTATGTCACTCTCCATCTTAATGAAGAATTCCACCATATTATGGTCACTCTTACCCAAGGGGCCTCTCACAACAAGATTGCTAATTAACCCTTCCTCATTGCTCAAAACCCAGTCCAGAATAGCCTGCTCTCTAGTTGGTTCCTTGACATGTTGGTTCAAAAAACCATCCTGCATACATTCCAAGAAATCCTCTTCCTCAGCACCTTTACCAATTTGGTTCACCCAATCTACATGTAGATTGAAGTCACCCATTATAACTGCTGTTCCTTTATTGCACACATTTCTAATTTTCTGTTTAATACCATCTCCGACCTCACTACTACTGTTAGGTGGCCTGTACACAACTCCCACCAGCGTCTTCTGCCCCTTAGTGTTACGCAGCTCTACCCATATCGATTCCACATCTTCCCGGCTTATGTCCTTCCTTTCTATTGCGTTAATCTCTTCTTTAACCAGCAACGCCACCCCACCTCCCCTTCCTTCATGTCTATCCCTCCTGAATATTGAATATCCCTGAACGTTGAGCTCCCATCCTTGATCACCCTGGAGCCATGTCTCTGTGATCCCAACTATATCATAATCATTAATAACAATCTGCACTTTCAATTCATCCACCTTATTACAAATGCTCCTTGCATTGACACACAAAGCCTTCAGGCGCTCTTTTACAACTCTCTTAGCCCTTATACAATTATGTTGAAAAGTGGCCCTTTTTAATGCTTGCCCTGGATTTGTCGGCCTGCCACTTTCACTTTTCTCCATAGTACTTTTTGCTTCTACCCTCACTTTACACCCCTCTGTCTCTCTGCACTGGTTCCCATCCCCCTGTTGTGAACTAACCTCCTCACGCCTAGCCTCTTTAATTTGATTCCCACCCCCCAACCATTCTAGTTTAAAGTCACCTCAGTAGCCCTCGCTAATCTCCCTGCCAGGATATTGGTCCCCCTAGGATTCAAGTGTAACCCGTCCTTTTTGTACAGGTGATGAGAGGCATTGATCATGTGGATAGTCAGAGGCTTTTTCCCAGGGCTGAAATGGCTAGCACGAGAGGCCATAGTTTTAAGGTGCTTGGAAGTAGGTACAGAGGAGATATCAGGGGTAAGTTTTTTACGCAGAGAGTGGTGAGTGCGTGGAATAGGCTGCCAGCGACGGTGGTGGAGGCGGATACGATAGGGTCTTTTAAGAATCTCCTGGACAGGTACATGGAGCTCAGAAAAATAGAGGACTATGGGTAACCCTAGGTAATTCCTAAGGACTTGTTCGGCACAGCTTTGTGGGCTGAAGGGCCTGTGTTGTGCTGTAGGTTTTCTATGTTTCTGTGTTTCTAAGCTTCCTTTGACTTTAGTATATGAATCAGAATCTGAATCAGGTTTATTATCACTGGCATGTGACATGAAATTTGTTAACTTAGCAGCAGCAGTTCAATGCAATACATAATCTAGTGGAGAAAAAAATAATAAATAAAATAATAATAATAATAAATAAACAAGTAAATCAATTACAGTATACACATATAGAATAGACTTTTTAAAACGTGCAAAAACAAAAATATTGTGTATTTTTAAAAAGTGAAGTAGTGTCGAAAGATTCAAAGTCCTTTAGGAATCAGATGGCAGAGGGGAAGAAGCTGTTCCTAAATCGCTAAATGTGTGCTTTCAGGCTTCTATACCTCCTACCTGATGGTAACAGTGAGGCCCTGGGTGCTGGAGGTCCTTAATAATGGACGCTGCCTTTCTGAGACACCACTCCCTGAAGGTGTCCTGGGTACTTTGTAGGCTAGTGCCCAAGATAGAGCTGACCAGATTTACAACCTTCTGCAGCTTCTTTCGGTCCTGTGCAGTAGCGCCTCCATACCAGACAGTGATGCAGCCTGTCAGAATGCTCTCCACGGTACATCTACAGTAGTTTTTGCGTGTATTTGATGACATAGCAAATCTCTTCAAACTTCTAATAAGCCTCTGTCTTGACTTCTTTATAACTACATCGATATGTCGGGACCAGGTTAGATCCTCAGAGATCTTGACACCCAGGAACTTGAAACTGCTCACTCTCTCCACTCTCTCTCCAATAATAAAGTGGCCATTTTATCAGGTACACCTGTACACCTGCATGTTAATGCAAACAGCTAATCAGCCAATTTTATGGCAGCAGCTCAATTGATAAAAGCATGCAGACATGATCAGGAAGTTCAGTTGTTGTTCAGGCCAAACATCAAAGAAGAAATGTGATCTAGATGACTTTGACTGTGGAATGATTGTTGGTGTCAGATGGGGTGGTTTGACTTTTTCATAAGCTGCTGATCTGGGATTTTCATGCACACCAGCCTCTGGAGTTTATGGAGAATGATGCAAAAAAAAACATCCAGTAAGTGACAGTTCTGTGGGTGAAAATGCCTTGTTAATGAAAGAGGTCAAAGAAGAATAGTCAGACTGGTTCAAGCTGACAGGAAGGCGACAGTAACTCAAATAACCACATTTTAAAACAGTTGTACAGAAGAGCACCTCTGGGTGCACAACACTTCGAACCTTGAACTGGATGGACTACATCAGCAAAGGACCATGAACATGCACTCAGTGACCACTTTGTTAGGTACTGGAGCTACCTTACAAAGTGGCCATTGAGTGTATACCAAGGGAGCTCTCAACATTGTAAATCATTTAATTAGAAACACATAAATGAATCAAACTATGAACTTAAGTTATCAGTATCTGCATAAAAAGAAGTGTTTCTATCACTGGAGTAGCAGTATGTATCACAGTATTATGTATGTAGAGGATGAGGTCACAGTCCTTTGCTCATTTTCTTTCTGATGTACAGAGGAATAAAACTGAATCAACACAGAACAGTCAGTGTAAAACATTGTCGATCATTTCAAATTAATATGTTTTTCGTGGAAAATCACATCATCTCTGGCTCAGTGTAATCCTGGGAAAAAATGTTTTAAATACAGGATATTTGATGATAAGGTACTGGGACTGTCATGGTTCGATTAAAATAACACAATAAAGAGATATCTGTAAATTCAATTGTCATATGCAAAGTGGAAAGATGTTACTTTGCAAGCATAATACATACAGTTCTGTAACTAAATAATATTCAAAGATCCTAAGTACCTTTATTACCAAAGTATGTATGCAGTATACAACCCTGAGATTTATCTTCCCACAGACAGCCACAAAACAAATAAAACTATAGAACCCATTCAAAGAAACCATCAAGACCCCTCCATGTGCAAAAAAAAACAGATCAGACAACCAGACAAAAAAAAACAAGCAAAACAATACAGAATATAAAACACAAAATTGAAAGAGTCCAGGCATATTCAGTGTTCGTTATCTGCAGGCCATCCTGATTCAAAATCATCCAAAATAGCAGCAATAAAAGGAGCGACAAGAAACCAGAAACACATCATAACGTGAACTACAGACTCCAATCCACAAACCGTGTCAATCAAACCTTCCCCAAGATCCAGAACTCAGGCACCATCCTCCAACAGCATTGATGGAGAGAGAGAGGCAGGGACGCAGGGACCATCGGGAGCACCAAGTGAGGGATTGTCGCACATAGACACCTTCCTCTGACAGCATCAAGCAAGAGACCGGTAGGCATCCTCTTGCCTTTCGCACTCTGCTTGTAATCTTACCTGACGCTTTAATCAGCGAGATCAGAGAGAAATGGAGTCAATCATAGGCCCTGTCTCCAGGCTTTTTGGCTTCAAAGCCATATACTTCATTCAAAACCTCCTGGAAAACTCTCTGAGAGAGCAGTATGTCACTCATGTCATATAATAGATTACTTATATAAAAGCAGCAGGCTACTTCAGGGATTTCTGACTAAGGTAAAATGTTAATTAAAACAAATGAGCAGTGGAAATAATCTTCCGGAAATAGTAGGGGACAGGGGGTCCAGTGAGATGGAGGAACTGAGGGAAATACATGTTAGTAGGGAAGTGGTGTTAGGTAAATTGAAGGGATTAAAGGCAGATAAATCCCCAGGGCCAGATGGTCTGCATCCCAGAGTGCTTAAGGAAGTAGCTCAAGAAATAGTGGATGCATTAGTGATAATTTTTCAAAACTCTTTAGTTTCTGGACTAGTTCCTGAGGATTGGAGGGTGGCTAATGTAACCCCACTTTTTAAAAAAGGAGGGAGAGTGAAACCAGGGAATTATAGACCGGTTAGCCTAACGTCAGTGGTGGGGAAACTGCTGGAGTCAGTTATCAAGGATGTGATAACAGCACATTTGGAAAGCAGTGAAATCATCGAACAAAGTCAGCATGGATTTGTGAAAGGAAAATCATGTCTGATGAATCTCGTAGAATTTTTTGAGGATGTAACTAGTAGAGTGGATAGGGGAGAACCAGTGGATGTGGTGTATTTGGATTTTCAAAAGGCTTTTGACAAGGTCCCACACAGGAGATTAGTGTGCAAACTTAAAGCACATGGTATTGGGGGTATGGTATTGATATGGAAAGAGAATTGGTTGGCAGACAGGAAGCAAAGAGTGGGAATAAACGGGACCTTTTCAGAATGGCAGGCACTGACTAGTGGGGTACCGCAAGGCTCAGTGCTGGGACCCCAGTTGTTTACAATATATATTAATGACTTGGATGAGGGAATTAAATGCAGCATCTCCAAGTTTGCGGATGACACGAAGCTGGGCAGCAGTGTTAGCTGTGAGGAGGATGCTAAGAGGGTGCAGGCTGACTTGGCTAGGTTAGGTGAGTGGGCAAATTCATGGCAGATGCAATTTAATGTGGATAAATGTGAAGTTATCCACTCTGGTAGCAAAAACAGGAAAACAGATTATTATCTGAATGGTGGCCGATTAGGAAAAGGGGAGGTGCAACGAGACCTGGGTGTCACTAATGTACATCTTCCAGGTGAGATATACAAACAAGTCTCTCTCAGTAGTCCTAGGTGAAATCAACATGATGTTATTTCAAGGAAGGGTGGGGACAACTACCCTATGCCTGCCAGAGCCACAATTTCAGTCTCAGAGTCAGAATCAGGTTCATTACCACTGACATAAGATGCAAAATTAGTCTTGCGTTAGTTGTACAATGCATACATAAAATATCACTATAAATTACAATAAAAATATATATCAAAAACCAGAGGGCCATGAGTCAGTCCTCATTGGAGGATCAGAGGTGGAGAGGGTCAGCAACTTTAAATTCCTGGGTATTAATATTTCAGAGGACCTGTCCTTGGCCCAGCACATAAGTGCAATTATGAAGAAAGCACAGCAGTGCCTCTACTTCCTTAGGAATTTGCAGAGATTCAGCATGGCATCTAAAACATTGACAAACTTCCGTAGAAGTGTAATGGTGTATTGACTGGTATGGTACCACAGCCTGGTGTGGAAACACCAATGCCCTTGAACAAAAAAATTCTACAAAAAGTGGTGGATATGGCCCAGTCTATGACAGGTAAAGCCCTTCCTACCAGTGAGCACATCCACAGGAAAGCAGCATCCATCATCAGAGACCTCCACCATCCAGGATGTGCTGTCTTCTCACTACTACCAACAAAAGAAGGTACAGGAACATCAGGACTCGCACGATCAGGTTAAGGAACAGTTATTACCCCTCAGGGTACCGCAAGGCTCAGTACTGGGACCCCAGTTGTTTACAATATATATTAATGACTTGGATGAGGGAATGAAGTGCAGCATCTCCAAGTTTGCGGATGACACGAAGCTGGGCGGCAGTGTTAGCTGTGAGGAGGATGCTAAGAGGATGCAGGGTGACTTGGATAGGTTGGGTGAGTGGGCAAATTCATGGCAGATGCAATTTAATGTGGATAAATGTGAAGTTATCCACTTTGGTGGCAAAAACAGGAAAACAGATTATTATCTGAATGGTGACTGATTAGGAAAAGGGGAGGTGCAACGAGACCTGGGTGTCATTATACACCAGTCATTGAAAGTGGGCATGCAGGTACAGCAGGCGGTGAAAAAGGCGAATGGTATGCTGGCATTTATAGCAAGAGGATTCGAGTACAGGAGCAGGGAGGTACTACTGCAGTTGTACAAGGCCTTGGTGAGACCACACCTGGAGTATTGTGTGCAGTTTTGGTCCCCTAATCTGAGGAAAGACATCCTTGCCTTAGAGGGAGTACAAAGAAGGTTCACCAGATTGATTCCTGGGATGGCAGGACTTTCATATGATGAAAGACTGGATGAACTAGGCTTATACACATTGGAATTTAGAAGATTGAGGGGGGATCTGATTGAAACGTATAAAATCCTAAAGGGATTGCACAGGCTAGATACAGGAAGTTTGTTCCCGATGTTGGGGAAGTCCAGAACGAGGGGTCACAGTTTGAGGATAAAGGGGAAGCCTTTTAGGATCGAGATTAGGGAAAACTTCTTCACACAGAGAGTGGTGAATCTGTGGAATTCTCTGCCACAGGAAACAGTTGAGGCCAGTTCATTGGCTATATTTAAGAGGGAGTTAGATATGGCCCTTGTGGCTAAAGGGATCAGGGGGTATGGAGAGAAGGCTGGTACAGGGTTCTGAGTTGGATGATCAGCCATGATTATACTGAATGGCAGTGCAGGCTCGAAGGGCCGAATGGCCTACTCCTGCAACTATTTTCTATGTTTCTATGGAAGGGTCTACAACGGATTCTGATCCCAGACACGTGCAAATGAAATGAAAACACGAAATCTGCAGATGCTGGAAATTCAAGCAACGCACACAAAACACTGGTGGAATGCGGCAGGCCAGGCAGCTTCCATAGGAAGAAGGACTGTCGATGTTTCAGGCCAAGGCCCTTTGTCAGCCTGACGAAGTGTCTCGGCCTGAAATGTCGACTGAGATTCTTCCTATGGAAGCTGCCTGGCCTGCTGCGTTCTACCAGCATTTTGTGTGTATTGTCAGATGAAGTGAATTACAGTCCAGTGAAACTCACTTAATCTCACAAGTGCATAGTTATGGAATGAGATTGGCATTGGGTACAATTCTGTTTGTGAGAGAATACCTCACTGTGTACGCTCACATGTACAGAATGGTAACTGAAATTCCAGCAAGCAGCAGTAGGCGAAAGTGTCAGATTGTGGAGACAGGGTAAAGACAAAAAATAATTGTGCACAGACATAGAAGACTTAGTCACCCAAGACATGCCCCCTTCTCATTACTACCATCGGGGACGAAGCCCAGGAGCCTAAAGACCCACACTCAATGTTTCAGGAACAGCTCTTTCTCCTCCATCATCAGATTAATGAACACTGCTTCACTATTTATTGCAAACAAGAGAAAATCTGTAGATGCTGGAAATCCAAGCAAAACACACAAAATGTAACAGGTCAGGTAACATCTGTGGAAAAGAGTACAGTCGGCATTTCGGGCCTAGCCTGCTGAGTTCCTCCAGCATTTTGTGTGTGTCACTATTTTTTGCTCTCATTTTGCAGTTTGTTTAAATTAATGTTATATATATTTTCCCTATTGTAATTTATAGAATTTTTATGCCAGTGATATTAAACCTGATTCTGATTCTGATTTAACCTGGAAGTCAGAACACTGCTTAAATTTTCTTAATAAACAGTGTTCAATCAACTTGATGTGATACTCAGGAGTTATATGCAATGCAGGAATGGGCAACATCAAAAGAGATGAGAGTAATTGTGTTTTATATGTTTATTTTTGAGAATGTGCTGTAGTATCTATTTGCCCCAGTGGTATGTAGAAGACTCCAGAATGAAGAATCATCCTAAATACTGGTTGATCCACATTCATAACACAGAAGAGTTTTACTCTTAATGCTGTTTGGAACAAAGCTTCGATAATTAACAGATTGGTCTCAAGTAGTTCCAACAATGAGTCATTCCAATTGCATCATCACCTTTCCCACTGCAATCTAATGCAGTTAACAATTCTGCTTGGCATTCACTAGAAATTACTAAATAACAAAGATGACACAGGTCCATTTATTTAAAGTGGCACCGTTTAATGTTCTCTGTCAGTCCATGGGCAAGTGACTATCAAATATGGCAATCCACAACCTAGAGACTCACCTTAAAGGGCCCTATAACTCATGTTCTCAGTATTATTTATTTACTTATTTATTATTTTATTTGCACAGTTTGTCTTCTTTTGCACATTGGTTGTTTGTCAGTCTTTGGTTCTGTGTAGTTTTTCGTCGATTCTATTGTATGTCGGTGTTCTGCTGTGAATGCCTGCAAGAAAATAAATGTCAAGGTAGTATATGGTGATATAAGGTATATAGACAACAAATTTTTTCGAAAGTGCTGCTCCCTCAGAAATTTTTTAAAGTTTTATGATAGACTGATTGAAGCTGAACACAAATATAATTTCAGACTACTTGTATCACGTAGGGATTTGAAGAAACAAATTAACTTTTTGATGGTGATTTTCATGATCAGCAGCCCAAAATCCACAAGAAACACCCAAGAGTATTCAGGAAGCAAGGTCTTTGTTGTCCGGTGTAATAAATTTACTTCAAACTTTGATTAAGTCACAGGAAGAACTGAGGTTCTATTCCAAATCTATGTTGGATTACCCAGTTTATAGTTTGTGTGTCCCAGATTACTGTCCTTGGGGTTTGGAGGATTGAAAGTTGAATCTGGCCTCCCAGTAATACCGCATAGAAATGATTTTGCATAGAAAGAGGGTAAAAAGAGATGAGAATCTTTAAAATCTTCATTACGGCTTTGCTTGAGTTCAAAGTGGTCATATCTCATGTACAGCCTTAACATTTAACATCTTTAAAATTTAAGGTCATAAAAATTAGCCCCTTCAAGGTAAAGATAAGTAAAGCAAAGGGAAAAAAACGATATGTTATAATTTCATTGTCAGCTTGGATGTTGAAGGATATTGATGGCTATATTTTTAGCAACTTGTAATGCCACTAATGTACATCTTCCAGGTGAGATATACAAACAAGTCTCTCTCAGTAGTCCTAGGTGAAATCAACATGATGTTATTTCAAGGAAGGGTGGGGACAACTACCCTATGCCTGCCAGAGCCACAATTTCAGTCTCAGAGTCAGAATCAGGTTCATTACCACTGACATAAGATGCAAAATTAGTCTTGCGTTAGTTGTACAATGCATACATAAAATATCACTATAAATTACAATAAAAATATATATCAAAAACCAGAGGGCCATGAGTCAGTCCTCATTGGAGGATCAGAGGTGGAGAGGGTCAGCAACTTTAAATTCCTGGGTATTAATATTTCAGAGGACCTGTCCTTGGCCCAGCACATAAGTGCAATTATGAAGAAAGCACAGCAGTGCCTCTACTTCCTTAGGAATTTGCAGAGATTCAGCATGGCATCTAAAACATTGACAAACTTCCGTAGAAGTGTAATGGTGTATTGACTGGTATGGTACCACAGCCTGGTGTGGAAACACCAATGCCCTTGAACAAAAAAATTCTACAAAAAGTGGTGGATATGGCCCAGTCTATGACAGGTAAAGCCCTTCCTACCAGTGAGCACATCCACAGGAAAGCAGCATCCATCATCAGAGACCTCCACCATCCAGGATGTGCTGTCTTCTCACTACTACCAACAAAAGAAGGTACAGGAACATCAGGACTCGCACGATCAGGTTAAGGAACAGTTATTACCCCTCAGGGTACCGCAAGGCTCAGTACTGGGACCCCAGTTGTTTACAATATATATTAATGACTTGGATGAGGGAATGAAGTGCAGCATCTCCAAGTTTGCGAATGACACGAAGCTGGGCGGCAGTGTTAGCTGTGAGGAGGATGCTAAGAGGATGCAGGGTGACTTGGATAGGTTGGGTGAGTGGGCAAATTCATGGCAGATGCAATTTAATGTGGATAAATGTGAAGTTATCCACTTTGGTGGCAAAAACAGGAAAACAGATTATTATCTGAATGGTGACTGATTAGGAAAAGGGGAGGTGCAACGAGACCTGGGTGTCATTATACACCAGTCATTGAAAGTGGGCATGCAGGTACAGCAGGCGGTGAAAAAGGCGAATGGTATGCTGGCATTTATAGCAAGAGGATTCGAGTACAGGAGCAGGGAGGTACTACTGCAGTTGTACAAGGCCTTGGTGAGACCACACCTGGAGTATTGTGTGCAGTTTTGGTCCCCTAATCTGAGGAAAGACATCCTTGCCTTAGAGGGAGTACAAAGAAGGTTCACCAGATTGATTCCTGGGATGGCAGGACTTTCATATGATGAAAGACTGGATGAACTAGGCTTATACACATTGGAATTTAGAAGACTGAGGGGGGATCTGATTGAAACGTATAAAATCTAAAGGGATTGCACAGGCTAGATACAGGAAGATTGTTCCCGATGTTGGGGAAGTCCAGAACGAGGGGTCACAGTTTGAGGATAAAGGGGAAGCCTTTTAGGATGGAGATTAGGGAAAACTTCTTCACACAGAGAGTGGTGAATCTGTGGAATTCTCTGCCACAGGAAACAGTTGAGGCCAGTTCATTGGCTATATTTAAGAGGGAGTTAGATATGGCCCTTGTGGCTAAAGGGATCAGGGGGTATGAAGGGAAGGCTGGTACAGGGTTCTGAGTTGGATGATCAGCCATGATCATACTGAATGGCGGTGCAGGCTCGAAGGGCCGTATGGACTACTCCTGCACCTATTTTCTATGTTTTCTATGTTTTCTAATCATCAGGCTCTTGAACAAAGGCAATAACTCAACTTCGCTTCCCTATCATTAAAAGGTTCCCACAACAAATGGACTCACTTTCAATGACTCATCATCTCATGGTCTATTTATTTATTTATATTTGCATTTGTACCATTTGATGTCTTGTACATCAGGTTGAATGCCCTAAGTGAGTCTTTCATTGATTCTGTTATAGTTAATATTCTATAGATTTGTTGGGTATGCCCACAAGAAAATGCATCTCAGGGTTGTATAGGGTGACATATATGTACTTTGACAATAAATTTGCTTTGAACTTTGAACTTTGAACTTTTTAAATTAGGTAATGCAAAAAGGGAGCAAAATTAGTGAGGTAGTGTTCATGGGATCATTGTCTGTCCAGCAATCTGATGGTGGAGAGGAAGAAGCTGCTCATAAAATGTTGAGTGGGTGTCTTCAGCCTCCTGTACCCTTCCTCTGTTGTAGTAATGAGAAGAGGGCATGTCCTGGGTAGTGGGGGTCCTTAGCAATGGTAACTACTTTTTTGAGGCATCACCTTTTGCGATGTGGGGTATCTAATGTCCATGATGGAGCTGGCTGTGTTAACAACCCTCTGCAGCTTTCTTCAATCCTGTGCCCCTCCATGTCAGGCAGTGATGAAATCAGCCAGCTCTCCACTGTACAGCTGTAGAAATTTGCTGGAGTCTTTGAGACATACCAAATCTCCTCAAATTCCTTGTGAAGGGTAGCCACTGACATGCCTTCTTCATAATTATATCAATATGCTGAGCCCAGAATACATTCCTAGAGATGTTGAATCTACATAATTGGACAATCCAGATAACCTAGTTAAGGCATAGAAAAGCCTTAACTATCCAGTTAACCTAGTTAAGGTGCAGAAGAGCAGACTGTCCAGGGACTAATTTTGCCACATTGCAGGAAAGATATGATAACACACGAGAGGATTTAGAGGGGATTTAGAAGACTGTTGCTAGGGAATATATTAGTTATAAGGATAGATAAGGTTGTGTAGAATGCTTTATTTAGAATGGAAGAGAATTAATTAAGTGGTACAGGAATATGAGGTACTTAGATAAGGCAACCAGAAATAAAATAATTCCTTTATCAGCGAGCTCAATTCACAGGTGCAAAAGTTGAAAGAATTTGGAAGAAGGATTAGTTGAAGAAAGATTGTTTCACCCAAGAAGGAGCAGTACATCAGTTATTACTGATTAGATGGTAGAAGAGTAAAACCTCACCATAAAAAGTTCGAAGTAAGTTTATTATCAAAGACTTATATTCACCATATACAACCCAAAGATTCATTTTCTTGTGGGCATTCACAGTAAATACAAGAAACACAATAGAATCAATGAAAGACCACATCCAACAGAACTGACAAATAATGAGTGTGCAAAAGCAAAGCAACAAACTGTGCAAGTACATAAAGAAAGAATGAATAAATAAATAAACAAACAAACAAATAAGCAATAAATACTGAGAAATTAAGGTGAAAATTCCTTGAAAATGAGTATAGATTGTGGGAACAATTCAGTAATGAGGCTGAGTGAAGTTATCCCCTCTGGGATAAGAGCCTGATGCTTGAGGGGTAATAACAGTTGTGATCCTGGTGGTGAGTGTGCTGAGGCTTCTATACCTTCTTCCTGATGGCAGTAGGAAGAAGGTAGCATGTCCTGGATGGTGGGGGTTGTTGATGATGGATGCTGCTTTCCTGCAATAGCTACCTGTGTAGATACGCCCAACAGTAGGGAAGGTTTCAGAAACGTAGAAACATAGAAAACCTACAGCACAATACAGACCCTTCGACCCACAAAGTTGTGCCAAACATGTCCATACCTTAGAAATTACTAGGGTTGCCCATAGCTCTCTATTTTTCTAAGCTTCATGTACCTATCCAAAAGTCTCTTAAAAGACCCTATTGTATCTGCCTCCACCACCGTTGCCGGCAGCCCATTCCAAGTGCTGACCACTCTCTGAGTAAAAACCTTACCCCTGGCATTTCCTCTGTAGCTACTCCCCAGCACCTGAAACCTGTGCCCTCATGTGGCAGCCATTTCAGCCCTGCAAAAAAGCCTCTGACTATCCACACAATCAATGCATCTTATCTTGTCATCATCTTATACACCTCTATCAGGTCACCTATCATGCCCCATCACTCCAAAGAGAAAAGGCCGAGTTCTCTCAACCTGTTTTCATAAGGCATGCTCCCCAATCCAGGCAACATCCTTGTAAATCTCCTCTGCACCCTTTCTATGGTTTCCACATCCTTCCTGTAGTGAGGCGACCAGAACTGAGAACAGTACTCCAAGTGGGGTCTGACCAGGGTCCTATATAGCTGCAACATTACCTCCAGTCTCCTAAATTCAATTCCACGATAGATGACGGCCAATACACCATATGCCTTCTTAACCGCAGAGTCAACCTGCGCAGCTGGTTTGAGCGTCCTATGGACTCAGACCCCAAGAACCCTCTGATCCTCCACACTGCCAAGAATCTTACCATTAATACAATACTCTGCCATCATATTTGACCTACCAAAATGAACCACTTCACACTTATCTGGGTTGAACTCCATCTGCCACTTCTCAGTCCAGTTTTGCATTCTATCAATGTCCTGCTGCAACCTCTGACAGCCCTCTACACCAGTGGTCCCCAACCACAGGGCCGCAAAGCAATATGATTTGGCGATATGAAACGATATAAGTCAGCTGCACCTTTCCTCATTCCCTGTCATGCAGTGTTGAAGTTGAACACCACTCCCCCCAACACCCCGTCGGCCAGTCCGCAAGAATATTGTCAATATTAAACCGGTCCACAGTGCAATAAAGCATGGGGACCCCTGCTCTACACTATCCACAACACCCCCAACCTTTGTGTCATCCGCAAACTTACTAACCCATCCCTCCACTTCTTCATCCAGGTCATTTATAAAAATCACGAAGAGTAAGGGTCCCAGAATAGATCCCTGAGGCACACCACTGGTCACCGACCTCCATGCAGAATATGACACGTCTACAACCACTCTTTGCCTTCTGTGGACAAGCCAGTTCTGGATCCACAAAGCAATGTCCCCTTGGATCCCATGCCTCCTTACTTTCTCAATAAGCCTTGCATGGGGTACCTTATCAAATGCCTTGCTGAAATCCATATACACCACATCAACTGCTCTTCCTTCATCAATGCGTTTAGTCACATCCTCAAAAAATTCAATCAGGCTTGTAAGGCACGACCTGCCCTTGACAAAGCCATGTTGACTATTGCTAACCATATTATACCTCCCCAAATGTTCATAAATTCTGCCTCTCGGGATCTTCTCCATCAACTTACCAACCACTGAAGTAAGACTCACTGGTCTATAATTTCTGGGCTACCTCTACTCCCTTTCTTGAATAAGGGAACGACATCCGCAACCCTCTATTCCTTCGGAACCTCTCCCATCCCCATTGATGATGCAAAGATCATCGCCAGAGGCTCAGCAATCTCCTCCCTCACCTCCCACAGTAGCATGGGGTACATCTCATCCAGTCCCAGTGACTAATCCAACTTGATGCTTTCCAAAAGCTCCAGCACATCCTCTTTCTTAATATCTACATGCTCAAGCTTTTCAGTCCGCTGCAAGTCATCACTGCAATCACCAAGATCCTTTTCCATTGTGAATACTGAAGTAAAGTATTCCTTAAGTACCTCTGCTATTTCCTCCGGTTTTATACACACTTTCCCACTGTCACACTTGATAGGTCCTATTCTTTCACGTCTTATCCTCTTGCTCTTCACATACTTGTAGAATGCCTTGGGGTTTTCCTTAATCCTGCCTGCCAAGGCCTTCTCATGGACCCTCCTGGCTCTCCTAATTTCCATCTTAAGCTCCTTCCTGTTAGCCTTATAATGTTTTAGATCTCTAACATTACCTAGCTCTCTGAATCTTTCATAGGCCTTTCTTTTCTTATTGACTAGATTTACTACAGCCTTTGTACACCACGGTTCCTGTACCTTACCATAACTTCCCTGTCTCACTGGAACATACCTATGCAGAACTCCACATAAATATCCCCTGAATATTTGCCACATTTCTTCCATACATTTCCCTGAGAACATCTATTTCCAATTTAAGCTTCCAAGTTCCTTCCTGATAGCCTCATAATTCCCCTTACTCCAGTTAAACACTTTTCTAACTTGTCTGTTCCTATCTCTCTCCAATGCTATTGTAAAGGAGATAGAATTATTATCACTATCTCCAAAATACTCTCTCACTGCAAGATCTGACACCTGACCTGGTTCATTTCCCAATACCAAATCAAGTACAGTCTCTCCTCTTGTCGGCTTATCTACATATTGTGTCAAGAAACCTTCATGAACACACCTAACAAACTCCACCCCATCTAAACCCCTTGCTCTAGGGAGATGCCAATCAATATTTGGGAAATTAAAATCTCCCACCACAACAACTCTGTTGTTATTACACCTTTACAGGATCTGTTTCCCTATCTGCTCCTCGATATCCCTGTTACTATTGGGCGGCCTATAAAAAACACTCAGTAAAGTTATTGACCCCTTCCTCCACCCACAGATACTCCATAGACAATTCCTCCATGACATCTACCTTTTCTGCAGCCATGACACTATCTCTGATCAACAGTGCCACGCCCCCATCTCTTTTGCCTCCCTCCCTGTCCTTTCTAAAACATCTAGAATATGGCACTTGAAGTAACCATTCCTGTCTCTGAGCCATCCAAGTCTCTGTAATGGCCGCCACATCATATCTCCAAGTACTGATCCATGCTCTAAGCTCATCCGCTTTGTTTACAATACTCCTTGTGTTAAAATAGACACATCTCAATCCGTTGGTCTGAGCGCATGCCGTCTTTATCACCTGCCTATCCTCCCTCACACACTGTCTCCAAGCTTTCTTTATTTGTGAGCCAACCACGTCTTCCCCAGTCTCTTCCGTTCGGTTCCCAGCCCCCAACAATTCTAGTTTAAACTCTCCCCAGTAGCCTTAGCAAACCTCCCCACTAGGATATTGGTCCACCTGGGATTCAAGTGACCCCCATCCTTTTTGTACAGGTCACACCTGCGCCAAAAGAGGTCCCAATGATCCAGAAATCTGAATCCCTTCCCCCTGCTCCAATCCCTCAGCCACACATTTATCCTCCACCTCATTCCATTCCTACACTCACTGTCACATGGCACAGGCAGTAATCCGAGATTACTACCTTTGCGGTCCTGCTTCTCAACTTCCTTCCTAACTCCCTGTAGTCTGTACGGGCTGGGCTGAATCCACAAATTTTTATAGGCTTTTCCATTCAAGCGCATTGGTGTTTCCATACCAGCCCATGATGCAACCAGTCAATACCACACATCTATAGAAGTTTGTCAAAATTTTAGATGACATGGCAAATCTTCACAAACTTCTAAGAAAGTAGAGGTGCTGCTATGCTTTCTTCGTAATTGCACTTACGAGCTGGGCCCAAGACAGTTCCACCAAAATAATAACACAGAGGAATTTAAAGTTGCTCACCTTCTCCACCTCTGATCCCCTGATGAGGACTGGCTTATGAACCTCTGGTTTCCTCCTGAAATCAATAATCAGATCCTTGGCCTTGCTGACATTGAGTGAGAGGTTATCGTTATGGCACCTTCTTCTTCTTAAGTCTGTCACCCATACTGGCGCATAGGCCACTGACAGCAGCTCACCAGATTCCTGTGTCCTGGGCTGAAAGGTGATCAGTCCTGTGGCTTCTGTTTTCACCACACAACATCATATGTCTCCTAGGTGAACATCTTTCCTCTCACAGAGAAGAGGTCTCTAGAGCTTCTGCACATGTTTCTGTAGCTCTGAGCTTTTACAGGATGGGGTTTCTTGCCCCATGCCCAACCCCCCCTCCTTTTTCAGCTGAGTTTGACACCACTTGGAGTTCTAGCAACACTCAGCCTGATATTCAAGCTCCCTCCTATATTCTGATTCATCACTACATTTGATTCAGCCAAATATGGTGTTCTTAGCAAACATAAATATGGAATTGGAGCTGTTCTTAGCCACTCAGTCATAAGTACACAGTGAGAAGAGCAGAGTGCTAAGCACACAGCCTTTTGGTGAACTTGCACTGATGAAGATCATGGGGGAGATGTTGCCAATTTGAACTGGGGTCTGCAAGTGGAGGAATCGAGCATCCAGTTGCACAAGGCGGTATTGAGGCCAAGGTCTTGAAGCTTATTGATTAGTTTTGGTTGACGATGGCATTCAATTCTGAGCTGTACTCAATGAAGAGTATCCTGATGTATGCATCTTCACTGTCCAGATGTTCCAGTTTGAGTGAAAAGGCAATTATGTGGCATCTGCTGTTTACCTGTTGTGACAATAATCAGACTGGAGTAGATTTAAGTCACTTCTCAGGCAGCAATTGATAGGTTTCATCACCAATCTCTCAAAACAATTCATCATTATAAATGTAAGTAGGTTTTCAAAGCTTGTAGAGAGATTTAGCAGGCCAGGCAGCATCTCTAGGAAGAGGTACAGTCGACATTTCGGGCCGAGACCCTTCATCAGGACTAACTGAAGGAAGAGCTAGTCAGAGATTTGTAAGTGGGAGGGGGAGGGGGAGATCCAAAATGATAGGAGAAGACAGGAGAAGGAGGGATGGAGCCAAGAGCTGGACAGTTGATTGGCAAAAGGGATATGAGAGGATCATGGGACAGGAGGCCCAGGGAGAAGCAAAAGGGGGAGGGGGGGAAAACCCAGAGGATGGGCAAGGGGTATAGTCAGAGGGACAGAGGGAGAAAAAGGAGAGAGAGAGAAAGAATGTGTGTATATAAATAAATAACGGATGGGGTTCACGGTGGGGCATTAGCGTAAGTTAGAGAAGTCAATGTTCATGCCATCAGGTTGGAGGCTACCCAGACGGAATATAAGATGTTGTTCCTCCAACCTGAGTGTGGCTTCATCTTTACAGTAGAGGAGGCCGTGGAGAGACATATCAGAATGGGAATGGGATGTGGAATTAAAATATGTGGCCACTGGGAGATCCTGCTTTCTCTGGCAGACAGTATAGGTGTTCAGCAAAACGATCTCCTAGTCTGTGTCGGGTCTCTTCAGAAAAACGATCTCCCAGTCTGCGTTGGGTTTCAGCAAAACGATCTACCCACCTTATATTCCGTCTGGGTAGCCTCCAACCCGTTGGCATGAACATTGACTTCTCTAACTTCCGTTAATGCCCCACCTCCCCCTTGTACCACATCCGTTATTTATTTATATGCACACATTCTTTCTCTCTCTCTCCTTTTTCTCCCTCTGTCCCTCTGACTATACCCCTTGCCCATCCTCTGGGTTTCCCCCTCCCCCTTTTCCTTCTCCCTGGGCCTCCTGTCCCATGATCCTCTCATATCCCTTTTGCCAATCAACTGTCCAGCTCTTGGCTCCATCCCTTCCCCTCCTGTCTTCTCCTATCATTTTGGATCTCTTCCTCCCCCTCCTACTTTCAAATCTCTTACTAGCTCTTCCTTCAGTTAGTCCTGACGAAGGGTCTTGGCCCGAAACATCGACTGTACCTCTTCCTAGAGATACTGCCTGGCCTGCTGCACTCACCAGCAACTTTGATGTGTGTTGCTTGAATTTCCAGCATCTGCAGAATTCCTCGTGTTAGAGAGATTTTGGCCAGTTAGAAGAGTGGGCTGAAAGATGGCAGATGGAGTTTAATGCTGATAAATGTGAGGTGTTACATTTTGGTAGGACTAATCAAAATAGGACATACATGGTAAATGGTAGGGCATTGAAGAATGCAGTAGAACAGAGGGATCTTGGAATAATGGTGCATAGTTCCCTAAAGGTGGAATCTCATGTGGATAGGGTGGTGAAGAAAGCTTTTGGTATGCTGGCCTTTATTAATCAGAGCATTGAGTATAGGAGTTGGGTTGTAATGTTAAAATTGTACAAGGGATTGGTAGGGCCAAATTTGGAGTATTATGTACAGTTCTGGTCACCGAATTATAGGAAAGATGTCAACAAAATAGAGAGAGTACAGAGAAGATTTACTAGAGTGTTACCTGGGTTTCATCACCTAAGTTACAGAGAAAGGATGAACAAGTTGGGTCTTTATTCTTTGGAACGTAGAAGGTTGAGGGGGGACTTGATAGAGATATTTAAAATTATGAGGGGGATGGATAGAGTTGACGTGGATAGGCTTTTTCCATTGAGAGTAGGAGAGATTCAAACAAGAGGACATGAGTTAAGAGTTAAAGGGCAAAGGTTTTGGGGTAACACGAGGGGGAACTTCTTTACTCAGAGGTAGCTGTGTGGAATGAACTTCCAGCAGAAGTGGTTGAGGCAGGTTCGATGTTGTCATTTAAAGTTTAATTGGATAGATATATGGACAGGAAAGGAATGGAGGGTTATGGGCTGAGTGCAGGTCAGTGGGACTAGGTGAGAGTAAGAGTTTGGCACGGACTAGAAGTGCCGAGATGGCCTGTTTCTGTGCTGTAATTGTTATATGGTTATATAGTTATGTAAGTGAGAATCATTGAGGCAGGTTGCCACATTTTCTTAGGCACCAGTATAATTGAAGCATGTGGATATCTCAGAGTAACAAAGCAAGAATTAAAGAGAGTTCTTAGCCTCTGCCTGTATTGGATCATGTTTTTAGTATCTGCCTGCATGGAGGTAGGAAGAGAACAGCCAAATATTCAGACTTCCCAAAATGCATTCTAGTGATCGAATGGTAGGAATGTCTAGATGTGCAGATGTAGGAAACAGGATTAATCTTATTAGTGAAGTGGCTAACACAATGTCTTATAGCACCAGTTGGGTTTGATTCCAGCTGCTGACTGAAAGAAAGAAGTTTGTACGTTCTTCTCACGACTGTGTGGATTTCCTGTGAGTGCTCCGGTCTCCTCCTACATTCCAAAGACATATTGGTTAGGATTACTGAGTTGTGGACATGCTATGTGGTGCCACTTTTGGGCTTCCTCCAAGCATGATCCTTGGACTGTGTTGATCATTGTTGCAAATGACACATTTCACTGTATGTTTCAATCTAATCTTTAAACATCTTTCACCTTCTATGGAGACAATGAGCTAATAGCTATGCTGGTCATTTCCAATGCTATTTTCTGTGATTATATTAATATTTGTGTAAATATTAATATTAATACATCTATACACAATCTGTTAGTTGTTTCTCACAACAGAGAATACACTTTGAAATGTATTTCTTTGGCTGGGCCGGAGTGTAGGGTAACATTGTTGTCGAGTGTGGTTGAGTTGTTGGCGACTCATGGCAACCCTAAGGGTATTGTAGTTGTCCACAGGGCTTTGTGGCAAGATATGGAAGTAGATTGCCAAGCTTTTCTTCCACGCAGATACTGCTGCTGCCCAGGTTGGGACCCGGCCAGTTTCGAACTCAGAACCTCTGCCTTGAAGTCCAGTGCTGATGCCACTACATCACCAGCTGGGCCAAACATAACATAATTGGTGAAAATGTACATAAAATGTACCAGAAAATAGAGGGCTATGGGTAACCCTAGGTAATTTCTAAGGTAAGGACATGTTCGGCACAGCTTTGCCAGCTGAAGGGTCTGTATTGTGCTGTAGGTTTTCTATGTTTCTATAATTTGCAACCATCGACATTGAGTTGGGGTTTCACTTTAAGAGGTTGGTCGGACGTGATGACTTAATTACATAAAGGGTTTTTAGTGGCTTTATGTTCAGTTCTTTTTTGTGTGCAATAAATGAGTTGCTACGGCTTTTCTACAATATAAACAGCCTCCGCCATTTTATTTGCGAAATCCTACATTGGTGACCTCAATGCTCGAGGATGATTCCGGAGTTACTGAATATTGGCCATTGCAGTCACTTTGAAACTGCCAGAGTTTTGGGAGCAAAATGCCATCGCTTGGTTCATATAAGTTGAGGCCCATTTTGCCCTGCGAGAAATCTCCACCAATAACAGCAAATATTTTTATGTGGTAGCATTGCTCAACAATTCCATGGCCGTGAGAGTGGTGAGTCTGCTTGAACATCCGCCTGAACACAATAAATACCGATCGCTGAAAATTCACCTTTTACAGACTTTTGGACTATCAGAGTCTGAGTGTGTCAAGTAGATGCTCTCCTTGCCCAGTCTAGGTGATGCTAAGCCTTCAGAGCTAATGGACCACATGCTGTCTCTCCTGGGAATTAATATCCTCTGTTTTATTTTTAAAGAACTCTTCATGCAGTAAATGCCTGATCAAGTTCGCATAGCCCTTGCTTATGCACCCGTGAAGGGACTTAAAGGGAGCTTGCTAAAATGGCTGATAGTCTACGCTAAGCCAGACAGAGATGCGCAATTCCTCCTCCTTTCTCCTCCTCAATAAGCCTAATCAGCAAGACCCCAAACATAAGGACACCTATGGCTGCAAAACAAACGGCATTGGGCCTGTGGTTTTACCACAGGGATCTATAAACACTCTGGGTTCCAGCTGCCAGGGTCATCTACTGTTCATTATGGACATCTTTTTAGGGTGACGCTTTCTGTGAGACATGAGTTTTCAAGTGAGTATGCTGCCAGGATCACCTATTGATGTGAAGTCAAAGAGTGATGAAATGTTGCTGGAGGCCTCCAATAGCAGCAGGATCCAGAATTATGGGACACCACAGGTGACAACCTACACATGGGAGTTTGTCCTGGTCAAAGTTGCTAGACCTCTGTTCAGTGCAGATTTCCTGTGCACCCAAGGACTGTTAGTTGATCTTAAGAACTGCAGCTTGTAGATGTCAAGGACTTTGGGTCGTTACTCTGCTCCTCCTGTAAGTCCCCCACAATAACTCTGTCAACCAGATGCACCACTGCTTGTGAGGTTACCCATCTGCTGGGCGAATTCCCAAACTTCACCAAGCCCACATCCTTCACTACAGTCACAACACATGGGGTCGAGCACCACACTCCCACAACTGGCCCATCAGGCCATGCCCACGCGGGTAGAGTGGACCCAGAAAAGCATGCAACCATGAAGGTTGAGTTTGCCAACATGGAATGTCTGGCCAGTTAAAGAGCCCCTGGGTTTCACTCCTCCATTTGGTCCCTAAGAGCAATGGTGGTTGCCATCCATGTGGTGGTTACCCACACTGTAACAAGGCCACCACACCCGATTGTTACCCAGACCCACACGTTCAACCCCCGATTGTTACCCAGACCCACACTTTCAACCCCCGATTGTTAACCAGACCCACACGTTCAACCCCGATTGTTACTCAGACCCACACTTTCAACCCCCGATTGTTACCCAGACCCACACGTTCAACCCCGATTGTTACCCAGACCCACACTTTTAACCCCCGATTGTTACCCAGACAACACACGTTCAACCCCCCGATTGTTAACCAGACCCACACGTTCAACCCCGATTGTTACTCAGACCCACACTTTCAACCCCCGATTGTTACCCAGACCCACACGTTCAACCCCCGATTGTTACCCAGACCCACACTTTCAACCCCCGATTGTTACCCAGACCCACACGTTCAACCCCCGATTGTTACCCAGACCCACACATTCAACCCCCCTGACTGTTACCCAGACCCACACGTTCAACAGGTACATTTAATGTCAGAAAAATATATACGACATACAAGACTTTTCAGAATGTTTATATGGGAAATTATTTTTTTCCAAAATCCATTTAGTTAGGAGCTATCATCAGATGACTGTGTACTTGGAGAACATTCCCAAAACAGCTGCGATAACCCCATTTGGCCTATTTGAGTTTCTACACATGCTGTTTGGCTGAAAAATGTAGCACAGACTTTCCAACTGCTGATGGACTCTGCATTAAAATACTTAGATTTTCTTTTTGTTTACCTGGGAGATATACTTGTCGCCAGTATGTCCGAATCTGAACATATATCCCACCTCTACACACTCTGAGCACTTCAGCCAACATGGGTCGATTATTAACCCTGCTTAATGCCAGTTTGGGTTGTCAACTATTGACTTTCTCAGCCATCATATCTCCATAGAGGGTGCAAAACCCTTCCCATCAAAAGTAGCTGTTATTGTGGATTTTCTATGGTCCTGCGCTCCTAAAAAACTACAGGAGTTTTCAGGCATGGTGAATTTCTATCAGCACTTCACTCTGTGAGCTGCTGAACTTGTGCTCCCACTGCATAGAGCACTTAAAGACAATACCCCTAAATCAAGTGCTTGACTGGTCACGGACATGAACAGGGCATTTGATGATACAAACGAGCTCTTTCCAATGCGACCCTACTGGCACAAAATAAATAATCATCATATTCAGGTGCCACTGGCACCTTTTGAGGTCCCTGAACAATGGTTTGACCACGTCAATGTGGAACTTGTTGGTCCGCACTACGGTTTCACATACCTCCTTACCATGGTGGGCTGTACCACCAGGTGATCAGAGGTTATCCCTCTAGCATCGACAATGGCTGCAGATGTGCCTTGGGCATTGATCAGTAACTGCCTTGTTTGGTATGACACCCCGTCTGATATTTCCTCTGATCATAGCCCCCAATTCATATCAGACTTCTGGTCTATGATGGATCAGAACCTCAGCATATCACACCCGCAGCCCAAAGGCCTAAGTGAGTGGTTTCGTCGCTCTTTAAAGGCTGCTCTGAGGGCATCCCTGATGGATGGGTATTGGCACAATCATCTCCCATTTGTCCTGCTGGGGTTCAGAATTGATCCAAAAGAGGACCTGCAGTCATCCACTGATGAGTTGGTGTATGGGCAGCCATTATGAGTGCCAGGTGATTTCATCCCTGATGCCAGGACCAGTTGCTCGGCCTCTCAACAGCATTCCACCATCCTCAGTAAATTCAGTTCCTTTTCACCTATTCCTACTTCCCATTATGGTGTACAGCACTCTTGAGTTCTAGCTGCCCCACGTTCCACCTCGATTGCTTTTGTCTGCCATAATGCACATCAATATTTTCTTAGGTCCCTTTACAATGGCCCATTCTGTGTTTGGAATGGAGAGAAAAGACTTTTATCATCGATAAGGAGGGTAAATCTGAGTGTGTTTCAGTTGATTGCCTTAAACAGGTCCAACAGGATTTGGAGGATTCCATTACCATGCCCCTGCCACCATGGCATGACCCTGAGTATGACAACACATGAGCCAGAGGCATCTGCTGTTCCTCCACCCATGGAATACTAATCCCAAGCCTTTTTAAGCACATACTGTGTTCAATTTTTGGTGTTCAATGAATGAGTTGCTACGACTTTTCTGAAACATAAAACAGCTTAGCCATTTTATTGATGAAAACCATAGGAGAAACATGCAAAATAAAGGCTTTTTATATACACACACAAACACACACACACACACACACACACACACACACACAGGGGTGATTGATAAGTTCGTGGCCTACAGTAGAATGAGTCAATTTTAGAAAACCTAGCACATTTATTTTTCAACATTGTCCCCTCCTACATTTACACACTTAGTCCAGCAGTCATGGAGCATACGGATCCCTTCTTTGTAGAAGTCGGCATCTTGGACCTCCAGAAGGTGGTCCACAGCAGGGGTGATTGATAAGTTCATGGCCTAAGGTAGAAGGAGATGAATTACACAGCTCTCATTACATGCACATGCAGTTCAATTCTTTGAGTGATTATGCAGAAAGTTTGAAGTTAATAACTCATCTCTTTCTACCTTAGGCCACAAACTTATCACTTATCAATCTATATATATATCTACTGTAATTCATAATTTTTATTCTCTATTATGATGTATTGCATTGTACTGCTAAGGCAAAGTCTTCTCAACATATCCCAGTGATATTAAACCTGATTCTGATTCTGAATTTTTCATCATAGTATCTATAAACCGTACACTTTGGATTAAAGCTCTTTTATTCAAAATGGTGACTTATATAATAAGACCATAAGACCATAAAACAAAGAGGCAGAAGTCGGCCATTCAGCCCATCGAGTCTGCTCCACCATTTTTATCATGAGCTAATCCATTTTCCCATTTAGTCCCACTCCCCCGCCTTCTCACCATAACCTTTGATGCCCTGGCTACTCAGATACCTATCAATCTCTGCCTGAAATACACCCAATGACTTGGCCTTCACTGCTGCCCGTGGCAACAAATTCCATAGATTCACCACCCGCTGACAAAAAAAATTTCTTCGCATTTCTGTTCTGAATATGGGCGCCCTTCAATCCTGAAGTCATGCCCTCTCATACTAGACTCCCCCATCATGGGAAACAACTTTGCCACATCCACTCTGTCCATGCCTTTCAACATTCAAAATGTTTCTATGAGGTCTCCCCTCATTCTTCTAAACTGCAAGGAATACAGTCCAGGAGCGGACAAACATTCCTCATATGTTAACCCTCTCATTCCCGGAATCATTCTAGTGATTCTGTACCCTCTCCAACGTCAGCACATCCTTTCTTAAGTAAGGAGACCAAAACTGCCCACAGTACTCCAAGTGAGGTCTCACCAGCGCCTTATAGAGCCTCAACATCACATCCCTGCTCCTATACTCTATTCCTCTAGAAATGAATGCCAACATTGCATTCGCCTTCTTCACCACCGACTCAACCTGGAGGCTAACCTTAAGGGTATCCTGTACAAGGACTCCCAAGTCCCGTTGCATCTCAGAACTTTGAATTCTTTCCCCATTTAAATAATAGTCTGACCATTTATTTCTTCTGCCAAAGTACATAACCATACACTTTCCAACATTGTATTTCATTTGCCACTTCTTTGCCCATTCTTCCAATCTATCCAAGTCTCTCTGAAGACTCTCTGTTTCCTCAGCACTACCGGCCCCTCCACCTATCTTCATATCATCAGCAAACTTAGCCACAAAGGCATCTATTCCATAATCCAAATCGTTGATGTACAATGTTAAGAGAAGTGGCCCCAACACGGATCCCTGTGGAAAACCACTGGTAACCGGCAGCCAACCAGAATAGGATCTCTTTATTCCCACTCTCTGTTTCCTGCCAATCAGCCAACGCTCTATCCACATATGTAACTTCCCCGTAATTCCATGGGCTCTTATCTTGTTAAGTAGCCTCATGTGTGGCACCTTGTCAAAGACCTTCAGAAAATCCAAATATACAACGTCCACTGCATCTCCCTTGTCTAGCCTACTTGTAATTTCCTCAAGAAATTGTAATAGGTTTGTCAGGCAGGACTTTCCTTTAAGGAATCCATGCTGAGTTCTGCCTATCTTGTCATATGCCTCCAGGTACTCTGTAACCTCATCCTTGACAATTGATCCCAACAACTTCCCAACCGCCGATGTCAAGCTAACAGGTCTATAATTTCCTTTTTGCTTCCTTGCCCCCTTCTTAAATAGCGGAGTGACATTTGCAATCTTCCAGTCCTCCGGAACCATGCCAGAATCATTCAACTTTTGAAAGATCATTGCTAATGCCTCCGCAATTTCCACAGCTACTTCCTTCAGAACACGAGGGTGCATTCCATCTGGTCCGGGAGATTTATCTACCTTTAGACTAATCAGCTTCCTGAGTACTTCCTGTGTCATAATTGTGACTGTGCACACTTCTCTTCCCTGCCACCCTTGAGTGTCCGGTATACTGCTGATGTCTTCCTCAGTGAAGACTGATGCAAAATAATCGTTCAGTTCCTCCGCCATCTCCCATTACAATTTCTCCAGCATCATTTTCTATCGGTCCTATATCTACTGTCACCTGTCTTTTACTCTTTATATACTTGAAAAGCTTTTAGTATCCTCTTTGATATTATTTCTAGTTTCCTTTCATAGTTAATCTTTTCCCTCTTAATGACCTTCTTAGTTTCCTTATGTAAGCTTTTAAAAACTTTCCAATCCTCTGTCTTCCCACTAATTTTTGCTTCCTTATATGCCCTCTCTTTGCTTTAACTTTGGCGTCAACCATGGTTGCATCCTTTTTCCATTCGAAAATTTCTTCTTTTTTGGAATATACCTGTCTTACACCTTCCTCACTTCTCACATAAACTCCAGCCACTGCTGCTCTGCCGTCTTTCCCACCAGTGTCCCTTTCCAGTCAACTTCGGCCAGTTCCTCTCTCATGCCACTGTAATTTCCTTTACTCCACTAAAATACCGACACATCAGATTTCGGCTTCTCTTTTTCTAATTTCACAGTGAACTCAATCATGTTATGATCACTGTCTCCTAAGGGTTCCTTCACTTCAATCTCTCTAATCACCTCCGGTTCATTACACAATACCCAATTCAGTACAGCCAATTCCCTAGTGGGCTCAACAACAAGCTGTTCTAAAAAGCCATCTCGCAGACATTCTACAAATTCTCATTCTACAAATGCAAACATAGTTTTTGCTGTAATTTAAAAGAAGCACAACTCTATAGAAATAGTGAGTAACTAACATGCACAGACACATACAAAATGCTGGAGGAATTCAGCAATTTAGGCAGCATCTGCGAAGTAGAATAAACAGTCAACGGTTCAGGCCAAGGCCCTTCCTATGGACAAATCTATGGATAGGAATAAAGAGTTAACATTTTGGGCCGAGATCCTTCATCAGTCTTGTGTCTATAGAAATAGTCATAACAGTTGAAGACTACATCCACTTATAACAGCTGTCCTCATGAAATTAAATCAAATAAATTCCCATATTTAGATTCATCGGATTATTTTCTTCCTGTTATGATGTAGGTGTTAAAGCCGCCCACGTGTGTTGCTTAGAAACCCAATAGTTGGAAGTATAAGCTAATGAATGAAGGATTTTAAAAATAAAAGTGTTTTTTTTTAACAGGTTATTCTTCACTACTGCAAGTACAGACCTAAATTGTATGGTTAAAGGGTGATATAAAAGTGAGCCAATTGATTGTGAATATTAAGAAATGTCAACATATAGTTCCTTGTATGGGATAGTTTGCAATGATTACTACATAATGAATGCAACTTATCTATCTGTCAGTTTTCAGAATACGTTCGAAATAGAAAAGCTAAGAGCACAAACTGAGAGCACAAAGCTTCTCTCGTCATTTCATCTGTGAAATGGTGTTGCAAAACACAGCAGCACGACTGGATGAACAGGTTGCCAGCTGCTGGGAAAAGGTTCGCAGAGACTATAATATAATGACAGGGCTGAGTGGTGACTAGGAAGGCACATCATCGGAAAGAGTCATAGAATCATAGAACACTTCAGCACAGAAACAGGACTTTCAGCCCTTCTAGTCTGTGCTGAATTATTTTCTGCCTAGTGCCATTGACCTGCACCTGAACCATAGGCCTCCATACTCCTTCTATCCATGGACCTATCCAAACTTCTCTTAAATGTTGTAATCAAACCCACATCCATCACTTCTGTTGGCAGCTCGTTCTACTCTCACCACCCTCTGAGTGAAGAAGTTCCCCCTCATGTTCCCCTTAAACATTTCACCTTTCACCCTTAAAACATGACCTCTAATTCTAGCCTCAATGTAAAAAGCTTGCTTGCATTTACAATTTGCATTTCCAATGCCCTCATAATTTTGCATACTTCCATCAAATCTCTTCTCATTCTCCTATGCTCCAGGGAATAAATTTCTAACCAATTCAAACCTTCCCTGTAACTGGTCCTCATGTCCCAGCAACATCCTTATAAATTGTCTCTGTACTCATTCAATCTTATTGATATCTTTCCTGTTGGTATGTGCTCCACTTCCAGCATCTCTTCCCCAGGACCACTCCGCTTCCGGCATCTCTTACCCCGCACCACTCCAATTGCGGCATCTCTTCCCCAGGACCACTCCACATCTGGCATCTCTTCGCCAGGACAACTCCACTTCCGGCATCTCTTCCCCTGCACCACTCCATTTCTGGCATCTCTTTCCCAGGACCAATCCACTTCCGGCATTTCTTCCCCTGCACCACTCCACTTCCGGCATCTCTTCCCCAGGACCGCTTTACTTCCAGCATCTTTTCCCCAGGACCACTCCACTTCCAGCATGTCATCCCCCGCACCACTCTATTTCTGGCATCTCTTTCCCAGGACCTATCCACTTCCGGCATCTCTTCCCCCGCACAACTCCACTTCCAGCATCTCTTTCCCCGCAAAACTCCACTTCCGTCATCTCTTCCCCAGGACCACACCACTTTCGGCTTCTCTTCCCCTGCACCACTTCACTTACGGCATCTCTTCGCCAGGACCACCCCACTTCTGGCATCTCTTCCCCCGCACCACTCCATTTTCGGCATCTCTTCCCCAGGACCATTCCAGTTCCGGCATCTCTTCACCCGCACCACTCCACTTTCGGCATCTCTTCCCCAGGACCATTCCAGTTCCGGCATCTCTTTCCCAGGACCACTCCACTTCCAGCATCTCCTCCTCAGGACCACTCCATTTCTGGCATCTCTTTCCCAGGACCAATCCACTTCCGGCATCTCTTCCCCCGCACCACTCCAGTTCTGGCATCTCTTCCCCTGCACCACTCCACTTCTGGCATCTCTTCCCCAGGACCACTCAACCTCCAGCATCTCTTCCGCAGGACCACTCCACTTCCGGCATCTCTTCCCCAGGACCAATCCACTTACGGCATCACTTCCCCCGCACAACTCCACATCCGGCATCTCTTCCCTCGCACCACTCCTCTTCTGGCATCTCTTCCCCAGGACCAATCCACATCTGGCATCTCTTCCCCCGCACCACTCCACTTCCAGCATCTCTTCCCCAGGACCACTCCACTTCCGCATCTCTTCCCCCGCACCACTCCACTTCCAGCATCTTTTCCCCGGGACCACTCCAGTTCTGGCATCTCTTCCCCTGCACCAGTCCACTTCCAGCATCTCTTACCCAGGACCACTCCACTTCCGGCATCTCTTACTCCGCATCACTCCACTTCCGGCATCTCTTCCCCAGGACCACTCCACTTCTGGCATCTCTTCCGCAGGACCACTCCACTTCCGGCATCTCTTCCCCTGCACCACTCCATTTCTGGCATCTCTTTCCCAGGACCAATCCACTTCCGGCATTTCTTCCCCCGCACCACACCACTTCCGGCATCTCTTCCCAGGACCGCTTCACTTCCAACATCTTTTCCCCAGGACTACTCCACTTCCAGAATCTCTTCCCCGGCACCACTCCATTTCTGCAATCCCTTTCCCAGGACCTTCCCACTTCCGGCATCTCTTCCCCCGCACAACTCCACTTCCAGCATCCCTTCCCGCGCACAACTCCACTTCCGGCATCTCTTCCCCAGGACCACTCAACTTCCGGCATCTCCTCCCCTGCACCACTCCACTTCCGGCATCTCTTCCCCTGCACCACTCCACTTCCGGCATCTCTTCCCCAGGACCACTCCACTTCTGGCATCTCTTCCCCTGCACCACTCCACTTCCAGCATCTCTTCCCCAGGACCACTCTATTTCTGGCATCTCTTTCCCAGGACCACTCCACTTCCAGCATCTCTTCCCCAGGTCCACTCCACTTCCAGCATCTCCTCCCCAGGACCACTCCATTTCTGGCATCTCTTACCCCACACCACTCCACTTCCGGCATCTCTTCCCCAGGACCACTCCACTTCTGGCATCTCTTCCCCAGGACCACTCTATTTCTGGCATCTCTTACCCCACACCACTCCACTTCCGGCATCTCTTCCCCAGGACCACTCCACTTCTGGCATCTCTTCCCCTGCACCACTCCACTTCCAGCATCTCTTCCCCAGGACCACTCTATTTCTGGCATCTCTTTCCCAGGACCACTCCACTTCCGGCATCTCTTCCCCAGGTCCACTCCACTTCCAGCATCTCCTCCCCAGGACCACTCCATTTCTGGCATCTCTTACCCCACACCACTCCACTTCCGGCATCTCTTCCCCAGGACCACTCCACTTCTGGCATCTCTTCCCCAGGACCACTCTATTTCTGGCATCTCTTACCCCACACCACTCCACTTCCGGCATCTCTTCCCCAGGACCACTCCACTTCTGGTATCTCTTCCCCAGGACCACTCCACTTCCAGCATCTGTTCCCCAGGACGACTCCATTTCTGGCATCTCATTCCCAGGACCAATCCACTTCCGGCATCTCTTCCCCCCCACCAATCCACTTCCAGCATCTCTTCCCCAGGACCACTTCAATTCCAGCATCCCTTCCCCAGGACCACTCCACTTCCCGCATCTCTTCCCCTGCACCACTCCATTTCTGGCATCTCTTCCCAGGACCAATCCAGTTCCGGCATTTCTTACCCCGCACCATTCCACTTCCGACATCTCTTCCCCAGGACCGCTTCACTTCCAGCATCTTTTCCCCAGGACCACTCCACTTCCAGCATCTCTTTCCCCGCAACACTCCATTTCTGGCATCTCCATCCCAGGACCTATCCACTTCCGGCATCTCTTCCCCTGCACCAGTTCACTTCCAGCATCTCTTACACAGGACCACTCCACTTCCGGCATCTCTTACCCCGCACCACTCCACTTCCGGCATCTCTTCCCCAGGACCACTCCACTTCTGGCATCTCTTCCCCAGTACCACTCCACTTCCAGCATCTCTTCCCCAGGACCACTCCATTTCTGGCATCTCTTTGCCAGGACCAATCCACTTCCGGCATCTCTTCACTCGCACAACTCCACTTCTGCATCTCTTCCCCCGCACCACTCCACTTCCAGCATCTTTTCCCTGGGAACACTCCAGTTCTGGCATCTCTTCTGCTGCACCAGTACACTTCCAGCATCCCTTCCCCAGGACCACTTCACTTCCAGCATCTTTTCCCTGGGAACACTCCAGTTCTGGCATCTCTTCCGCTGCACCAGTACACTTCCAGCATCCCTTCCCCAGGACCACTTCACTTCCAGCATCTTTTCAACAGGACCACACCACTTCCAGCATCTCTTCCACCGCACCACTCCATTTCTGGCATCTCTTTCCCAGGACCTATCCACTTCCGGCATCTCTTCCCACGCACAGCTCCACTTCCAGCATCTCTTCCCGCGCACGACTCCACTTCTGGGATCTCTTTCCCAGGACCTATCCACTACAGGTATCTCTTCCCCCGCACAACTCCACTTCCAGCATCTCTTCCCACGCACAACTCCACTTCCGGCATCTCTTCCCCAGGACCAATCCGCTTCTGGCATCTCTTCCCCCGCACCACTCCACTTCTGGCATCTCTTCCACAGGACCACTCCACTTCCAGCATCTCTTCCCCAGGACCACTCCAGTTCCGGCATCTCTTCCCCTGCACCACTCCACTTCCAGAATCTCCTCCCCAGGAACACTCCATTTCTGGCATCTCTTCCCCAAGAACACTTCACTTCCAGCATCTCTTCCCCCGCACCACTCCACTTTCGGCATCTCTTCCCCCGCACCACTCCACTTCCAGCATCTCATCCCCAGGACCACTCCACTTCTGGCATCTCTTCCCCTGCACCACTCCACTTCCAGCATCTCTTCCCCAGGACCACTCTATTTCTGGCATCTCTTTCCCAGGACCACTCCACTTCCGGCATCTCTTCCCCAGGTCCACTCCACTTCCAGCATCTCCTCCCCAGGACCACTCCATTTCTGGCATCTCTTACCCCACACCACTCCACTTCCGGCATCTCTTCCCCAGGACCACTCCACTTCTGGCATCTCTTCCCCAGGACCACTCTATTTCTGGCATCTCTTACCCCACACCACTCCACTTCCGGCATCTCTTCCCATGCACCACTCCACTTCCGGCATCTCTTCCCCAGGACCACTCCACTTCTGGCATCTCTTCCCCTGCACCACTCCACTTCCAGCATCTCTTCCCCAGGACCACTCTATTTCTGGCATCTCTTTCCCAGGACCACTCCACTTCCGGCATCTCTTCCCCAGGTCCACTCCACTTCCAGCATCTCCTCCCCAGGACCACTCCATTTCTGGCATCTCTTACCCCACACCACTCCACTTCCGGCATCTCTTCCCCAGGACCACTCCACTTCTGGTATCTCTTCCCCAGGACCACTCCACTTCCAGCATCTGTTCCCCAGGACGACTCCATTTCTGGCATCTCATTCCCAGGACCAATCCACTTCCGGCATCTCTTCCCCCCCACCAATCCACTTCCAGCATCTCTTCCCCAGGACCACTTCAATTCCAGCATCCCTTCCCCAGGACCACTCCACTTCCCGCATCTCTTCCCCTGCACCACTCCATTTCTGGCATCTCTTCCCAGGACCAATCCAGTTCCGGCATTTCTTACCCCGCACCATTCCACTTCCGACATCTCTTCCCCAGGACCGCTTCACTTCCAGCATCTTTTCCCCAGGACCACTCCACTTCCAGCATCTCTTTCCCCGCAACACTCCATTTCTGGCATCTCCATCCCAGGACCTATCCACTTCCGGCATCTCTTCCCCTGCACCAGTTCACTTCCAGCATCTCTTACACAGGACCACTCCACTTCCGGCATCTCTTACCCCGCACCACTCCACTTCCGGCATCTCTTCCCCAGGACCACTCCACTTCTGGCATCTCTTCCCCAGTACCACTCCACTTCCAGCATCTCTTCCCCAGGACCACTCCATTTCTGGCATCTCTTTGCCAGGACCAATCCACTTCCGGCATCTCTTCACTCGCACAACTCCACTTCTGCATCTCTTCCCCCGCACCACTCCACTTCCAGCATCTTTTCCCTGGGAACACTCCAGTTCTGGCATCTCTTCTGCTGCACCAGTACACTTCCAGCATCCCTTCCCCAGGACCACTTCACTTCCAGCATCTTTTCCCTGGGAACACTCCAGTTCTGGCATCTCTTCCGCTGCACCAGTACACTTCCAGCATCCCTTCCCCAGGACCACTTCACTTCCAGCATCTTTTCAACAGGACCACACCACTTCCAGCATCTCTTCCACCGCACCACTCCATTTCTGGCATCTCTTTCCCAGGACCTATCCACTTCCGGCATCTCTTCCCACGCACAGCTCCACTTCCAGCATCTCTTCCCGCGCACGACTCCACTTCCGGGATCTCTTTCCCAGGACCTATCCACTACAGGTATCTCTTCCCCCGCACAACTCCACTTCCAGCATCTCTTCCCACGCACAACTCCACTTCCGGCATCTCTTCCCCAGGACCAATCCGCTTCTGGCATCTCTTCCCCCGCACCACTCCACTTCTGGCATCTCTTCCACAGGACCACTCCACTTCCAGCATCTCTTCCCCAGGACCACTCCAGTTCCGGCATCTCTTCCCCTGCACCACTCCACTTCCAGAATCTCCTCCCCAGGAACACTCCATTTCTGGCATCTCTTCCCCAAGAACACTTCACTTCCAGCATCTCTTCCCCCGCACCACTCCACTTTCGGCATCTCTTCCCCCGCACCACTCCACTTCCAGCATCTCATCCCCAGGACCACTCCACTTCTGGCATCTCTTCCCCTGCACCACTCCACTTCCAGCATCTCTTCCCCAGGACCACTCTATTTCTGGCATCTCTTTCCCAGGACCACTCCACTTCCGGCATCTCTTCCCCAGGTCCACTCCACTTCCAGCATCTCCTCCCCAGGACCACTCCATTTCTGGCATCTCTTACCCCACACCACTCCACTTCCGGCATCTCTTCCCCAGGACCACTCCACTTCTGGCATCTCTTCCCCAGGACCACTCTATTTCTGGCATCTCTTACCCCACACCACTCCACTTCCGGCATCTCTTCCCCAGGACCACTCCACTTCTGGCATCTCTTCCCCAGGACCACTCCACTTCCAGCATCTGTTCCCCAGGACCACTCCATTTCTGGCATCTCTTTCCCAGGACCAATCCACTTCCGGCATCTCTTCCCCTGCACCACTCCACTTCCGGCATCTCTTCCCCTGCACCACTCCACTTCCGGCATCTCTTCCCCAGGACCACTCCACTTCTGGCATCTCTTCCCCTGCACCACTCCACTTTCAGCATCTCTTCCCCAGGACCACTCCACTTCCGGCATCTCTTCCCCAGGTCCACTCCACTTCCAGCATCTCCTCCCCAGGACCACTCCATTTCTGGCATCTCTTACCCCACACCACTCCACTTCCGGCATCTCTTCCCCAGGACCACTCCACTTCTGGCATCTCTTCCCCAGGACCACTCCACTTCCAGCATCTGTTCCCCAGGACCACTCCATTTCTGGCATCTCTTTCCCAGGACCAATCCACTTCCGGCATCTCTTCCCCCCCACCAATCCACTTCCAGCATCTCTTCCCCAGGACCACTTCAATTCCAGCATCCCTTCCCCAGGACCACTCCACTTCCCGCATCTCTTCCCCTGCACCACTCCATTTCTGGCATCTCTTCCCAGGACCAATCCAGTTCCGGCATTTCTTCCCCCGCACCATTCCACTTCCGGCATCTTTTCCCCAGGACCACTCCACTTCCAGCATCTCTTCCCCCGCAACACTCCATTTCTGGCATCTCCATCCCAGGACCTATCCACTTCCGGCATCTCTTCCCCTGCACCAGTTCACTTCCAGCATCTCTTACCCAGGACCACTCCACTTCCGGCATCTCTTACCCCGCACCACTCCACTTCCGGCATCTCTTCCCCAGGACCACTCCACTTCTGGCATCTCTTCCCCAGGACCACTCCACTTCTGGCATCTCTTCCCCAGGACCACTCCATTTCTGGCATCTCTTTCCCAGGACCAATCCACTTCCGGCATCTCTTCATTCGCACAACTCCACTTCCAGCATCTTTTCCCTGGGAACACTCCAGTTCTGGCATCTCTTCCGCTGCACCAGTACACTTCCAGCATCCCTTCCCCAGGACCACTTCACTTCCAGCATCTTTTCAACAGGACCTATCCACTACAGGCATCTCTTCCCCCGCACAACTCCACTTCCAGCATCTCTTCCCGCGCACAACTCCACTTCCGGCATCTCTTCCCGCGCACAACTCCACTTCCGGCATCTCTTCCCGCGCACAACTCCACTTCCGGCATCTCTTCCCCAGGACCAATCCGCTTCTGGCATCTCTTCCCCCGCACCACTCCACTTCTGGCATCTCTTCCACAGGACCACTCCACTTCCAGCATCTCTTCCCCAGGACCACTCCAGTTCCGGCATCTCTTCCCCTGCACCACTCCACTTCCAGAATCTCCTCCCCAGGAATACTCCATTTCTGGCTTCTCTTCCCCAAGAACACTTCACTTCCAGCATCTCTTCCCCCGCACCACTCCACTTCCAGCATCTCTTCCCCAGGACCAATCCACTTCCGGCATCTCTTCCCCAGGACCACTCCACTTCTGGCATCTCTTCCCCTGCACCACTCCACTTCCAGCATCTCTTCCCCAGGACCTATCCACTTCCGGTATCTCTTCCCCCGCACAACTCCACTTCCAGCATCTCTTCCCGTGCACAACTCCACTTCCGGCATCTCTTTCCCAGGACCTATCCACTACTGGCATCTCTATCCCCGCACAACTCCACTTCCAGCATCTCTTCCCGCGCACAACTCCACTTCCGGCATCTCTTCCCCCGCACCACTCCACTTCTGGGATCTCTTCCCCAGGACCACTCCACTTCCAGCATCTCTTCCGCAGGACCACTCCAATTCCGGCATCTCTTCCCCAGGACCAATCCACTTCTGGCATCTCTTCCCCTGCACCACTCCACTTCTGGCATCTCTTCCACAGGACCACTCCACTTCCAGCATCTCTTCCCCAGGACCACTCCAGTTCCGGCATCTCTTCCCCTGCACCACTCCACTTCCAGCATCTCTTCCCCAGGACCACTCTATTTCTGGCATCTCTTTCCCAGGACCACTCCACTTCCGGCATCTCTTCCCCAGGTCCACTCCACTTCCAGCATCTCCTCCCCAGGACCACTCCATTTCTGGCATCTCTTACAAAGGACCAATCCACTTCCGGCATCTTTTCCCCGGGACCACTCCACTTCTGGCATCTCTTCCCCTGCACCAGTCCACTTCCGGCATCTCTTCCCCCGCACCACTCCACTTCTGGCATCTTTTCCCCAGGACCACTCAAGTTCTGGCATCTCTTCCCCTGCACCACTCCACTTCCAGCATCTCTTCCCCAGGACCACTCTATTTCTGGCATCTCTTTCCCAGGACCACTCCACTTCCGGCATCTCTTCCCCAGGTCCACTCCACTTCCAGCATCTCCTCCCCAGGACCACTCCATTTCTGGCATCTCTTACAAAGGACCAATACACTTCCGGCATCTTTTCCCCGGGACCACTCCATTTCCGGCATCTTTTAACCCGCACCACTCCACTTCCGGCATCTCTTCCCCAGGACCACTCCACTTCTGGCATCTCTTCCCCAGGACCACTCCACTTCCAGAATCTCTTCCCCAGGACCCACTCCATTTCAGGCATCTTTTTCCCAGGACCAATCCACTTCCAGCATCTTTTCCCCCGCACCACTCCTCTTCCAGCATCTCTTCCCAGGAACACTTCACTTCCAGCATCTCTTCCTCAGGACCACTTCACTTCCAGCATCTTTTCCCCAGGACCACTCCACTTCCAGCATCTCTTCCCCCGCAACACTCCATTTCTGGCATCTCCATCCCAGGACCTATCCACTTCCGGCATCTCTTCCCCTGCACCAGTTCACTTCCAGCATCTCTTACCCTGGACCACTCCACTTCCGGCATCTCTTACCCCGCACCACTCCACTTCCGGCATCTCTTCCCCAGGACCACTCCACTTCTGGCATCTCTTCCCCAGGACCACTCCACTTCTGGCATCTCTTCCCCAGGACCACACCATTTCTGGCATCTCTTTCCCAGGACCAATCCACTTCCGGCATCTCTTCACTCGCACAACTCCACTTCCAGCATCTATTCCCTGGGAACACTCCAGTTCTGGCATCTCTTCCGCTGCACCAGTACACTTCCAGCATCCCTTCCCCAGGACCAGTTCACTTCCAGCATCTTTTCAACAGGACCTATCCACTACAGGCATCTCTTCCCCCGCACAACTCCACTTCCAGCATCTCTTCCCGCGCACAACTCCACTTCCGGCATCTCTTCCCCAGGACCAATCCGCTTCTGGCATCTCTTCCCCCGCACCACTCCACTTCTGGCATCTCTTCCACAGGACCACTCCACTTCCAGCATCTCTTCCCCAGGACCACTCCAGTTCCGGCATCTCTTCCCCTGCACCACTCCACTTCCAGAATCTCCTCCCCAGGAACACTCCATTTCTGGCATCTCTTCCCCAAGAACACTTCACTTCCAGCATCTCTTCCCCCGCACCACTCCACTTTCGGCATCTCTTCCCCCGCACCACTCCACTTCCGGCATCTCTTCCCCAGGACCAATCCACTTCCGGCATCTCTTCCCCCGCACAACTCCACTTCCGGCATCTCTTCCCCCGCACCACTCCGCTTCCGGCATCTCTTCCCCAGGACCACTCCACTTCTGGCATCTCTTCCCCTGCACCACTCCACTTCCAGCATCTCTTCCCCAGGACCTATCCACTTCCGGCATCTCTTCCCCCGCACAACTCCACTTCCAGCATCTCTTCCCGTGCACAACTCCACTTCCGGCATCTCTTTCCCAGGACCTATCCACTACTGGCATCTCTTTCCCCGCACAACTCCACTTCCAGCATCTCTTCCCGCGCACAACTCCACTTTCGGCATCTCTTCCCCCGCACCATTCCACTTCTGGGATCTCTTCCCCAGGAGCACTCCACTTCCAGCATCTCTTCCGCAGGACCACTCCAATTCCGGCATCTCTTCCCCAGGACCAATCCACTTCTGGCATCTCTTTCCCTGCACCACTCCACTTCTGGCATCTCTTCCACAGGACCACTCCACTTCCAGCATCTCTTCCCCAGGACCACTCCAGTTCAAGGCATCTCTTCCCCTGCACCACTCCACTTCCAGCATCTCTTCCCCAGGACCACTCTATTTCTGGCATCTCTTTCCCAGGACCACTCCACTTCCGGCATCTCTTCCCCAGGTCCACTCCACTTCCAGCATCTCCTCCCCAGGACCACTCCATTTCTGGCATCTCTTACAAAGGACCAATCCACTTCCGGCATCTTTTCCCCGGGACCACTCCAGTTCGGGCATCTCTTCCCCTGCACCAGTCCACTTCCGGCATCTCTTGCCCCGCACCACTCCACTTCTGGCATCTTTTCCCCAGGACCACTCAAGTTCTGGCATCTCTTCCCCTGCACCACTCCACTTCCAGCATCTCTTCCCCAGGACCACTCTATTTCTGGCATCTCTTTCCCAGGACCACTCCACTTCCGGCATCTCTCCCCCAGGTCCACTCCACTTCCAGCATCTCCTCCCCAGGACCACTCCATTTCTGGCATCTCTTACAAAGGACCAATCCACTTCCGGCATCTTTTCCCCGGGACCACTCCATTTCCGGCATCTTTTAACCCGCACCACTCCACTTCCGGCATCTCTTCCCCAGGACCACTCCACTTCTGGCATCTCTTCCCCAGGACCACTCCACTTCCAGAATCTCTTCCCCAGGACCCACTCCATTTCAGGCATCTTTTTCCCAGGACCAATCCACTTCCAGCATCTTTTCCCCCGCACCACTCCTCTTCCAGCATCTCTTCCCAGGAACACTTCACTTCCAGCATCTCTTCCCCAGGACCACTCCACTTCCAGCATCTCTTCCGCAGGACCACTCCACTTCCGGCATCTCTTCCCCAGGACCAATCCACATCCGGCATCTCTTCCCCTGCACAACTCCACTTCCGGCATCTCTTCCCCCGCACCACTCCACTTCCGGCATCTCTTCCCCAGGACCAATCCACTCCCGGCATCTCTTCACTTGCACAACTCCACTTCCGGCATCTCTTCACCCGTACCATTCCCCATCCGGCATTTCTTCCCCAGGACCACTCCAGTTCCGGCATCTCTTCCCCTGCACCACTCCACTTCCAGCATCCCTTCCCCAGGACCACTCCACTTCTGGCATCTCTTCCCCAGGACGACTCCACTTCTGGCATCTCCTCCCCAGGACCCACTCCATTTCAGGCATCTCTTTCCCAGGACCAATCCACTTCCAGCATCTCTTCCCCAGGACCACTTCACTTCCAGCATCTCTTCCCCAGGACCACTCCATTTCTGGCATCTCTTTCCCAGGACCACTCCACTTCCAGCATCCCTTCCACAGGACCACTCCACTTCCGGCATCTTTTAACCCGCACAACTCCACTTCCAGCATCTCTTCCCCAGGACCACTCCACTTCTGGCATCTCCTCCCCAGGACTCACTCCATTTCAGGCATTTCTTTCCCAGGACCAATCCACTTCCAGCATCTCTTCCCCAGAACCACTTCACTTCCAGCATCTCTTCCCCAGGACCACTCCATTTCTGGCATCTCTTTCCCAGGACCACTCCACTTCTGGCATCTCTTCCCCAGGACCAAGCCACTTCTGGCATCTCTTCCCCCGTACAACTCCACTTCCGTCATCTCTTCCCCCGCACCACTCCTCTTCCGGCATCTCTTCCCCAGGACCAATCCACTTCCGGCATCTCTTCCCCCGCACCACTCCACTTCCGGCGTCTCTTCCCCTGCACCAGTCCACTTCCAGCATCTCTTCCCCGGACCATTCCACTTCCGGCATCTCTTACCCCGCACCAGTCCACTTCTGGCAGCTCTTACCCAGGACCACTCCACTTCTGGCATCTCTTCCTCAGGACCACTCCACTTCCAGCATCTCTTCCCCAGGACCACTCCATTTCTGGCATCTCTTTCCCAGGACCAATCCACCTCCAGCGTCTCTTCTGCAGGACCACTCCACTTCCGGCATCACTTCCCCAGGACCAATCCACTTCTGGCATCCCTTCGCCCGTACAACTCCACTTCCGGCATCTCTTCCCCCTCACCACACCTCTTCCGGCATCTCTTCCCCAGGACCAATCCACTTCCGGCATCTCTTCCCCCACACCACTCAACTTCCGGCATCCCTTCCCCAGGACCAATCCACTTCCGGCATCTCTTCGCCCGCACAACTCCACTTCCGGCATCACTTCCCCCGCACCACTCCACTTCCGGCATCTCTTCCCCAGGACCACTCCAGTTCCGGCATCTGTTACCCAGGACCACTCCACTTCTGGCATCTCTTCCCCTGCACCACTCCATTTCTGGCATTTCTTTCCCAGGACCAATCCACTTCCGGCATTTCTTCCCCCGCACCACTCCAATTCCGGCATCTCTTCCCCTGCACCAGTTCACTTCCAGCATCTCTTACCCAGGACCACTCCACTTCCGGCATCTCTTCCCCTGCACCACTCCACTTCCAGAATCTCCTCCCCAGGAACACTCCATTTCTGGCATCTCTTCCCCAAGAACACTTCACTTCCAGCATCTCTTCCCCCGCACCACTCCACTTTCGGCATCTCTTCCCCCGCACCACTCCACTTCCAGCATCTCTTCCCCAGGACCAATCCACTTCCGGCATCTCTTCCCCCGCACAACTCCACTTCCGGCATCTCTTCCCCCGCACCACTCCGCTTCCGGCATCTCTTCCCCAGGACCACTCCACTTCTGGCATCTCTTCCCCTGCACCACTCCACTTCCAGCATCTCTTCCCCAGGACCTATCCACTTCCGGCATCTCTTCCCCCGCACAACTCCACTTCCAGCATCTCTTCCCGTGCACAACTCCACTTCCGGCATCTCTTTCCCAGGACCTATCCACTACTGGCATCTCTTTCCCCGCACAACTCCACTTCCAGCATCTCTTCCCGCGCACAACTCCACTTCCGGCATCTCTTCCCCCGCACCACTCCACTTCTGGGATCTCTTCCCCAGGACCACTCCACTTCCAGCATCTCTTCCGCAGGACCACTCCAATTCCGGCATCTCTTCCCCAGGACCAATCCACTTCTGGCATCTCTTTCCCTGCACCACTCCACTTCTGGCATCTCTTCCACAGGACCACTCCACTTCCAGCATCTCTTCCCCAGGACCACTCCAGTTCCGGCATCTCTTCCCCTGCAGCACTCCACTTCCAGCATCTCTTCCCCAGGACCACTCTATTTCTGGCATCTCTTTCCCAGGACCACTCCACTTCCGGCATCTCTTCCCCAGGTCCACTCCACTTCCAGCATCTCCTCCCCAGGACCACTCCATTTCTGGCATCTCTTACAAAGGACCAATCCACTTCCGGCATCTTTTCCCCGGGACCACTCCAGTTCGGGCATCTCTTCCCCTGCACCAGTCCACTTCCGGCATCTCTTGCCCCGCACCACTCCACTTCTGGCATCTTTTCCCCAGGACCACTCAAGTTCTGGCATCTCTTCCCCTGCACCACTCCACTTCCAGCATCTCTTCCCCAGGACCACTCTATTTCTGGCATCTCTTTCCCAGGACCACTCCACTTCCGGCATCTCTCCCCCAGGTCCACTCCACTTCCAGCATCTCCTCCCCAGGACCACTCCATTTCTGGCATCTCTTACAAAGGACCAATCCACTTCCGGCATCTTTTCCCCGGGACCACTCCATTTCCGGCATCTTTTAACCCGCACCACTCCACTGCCGGCATCTCTTCCCCAGGACCACTCCACTTCTGGCATCTCTTCCCCAGGACCACTCCACTTCCAGAATCTCTTCCCCAGGACCCACTCCATTTCAGGCATCTTTTTCCCAGGACCAATCCACTTCCAGCATCTTTTCCCCCGCACCACTCCTCTTCCAGCATCTCTTCCCAGGAACACTTCACTTCCAGCATCTCTTCCCCAGGACCACTCCACTTCCAGCATCTCTTCCGCAGGACCACTCCACTTCCGGCATCTCTTCCCCAGGACCAATCCACATCCGGCATCTCTTCCCCTGCACAACTCCACTTCCGGCATCTCTTCCCCCGCACCACTCCACTTCCGGCATCTCTTCCCCAGGACCAATCCACTCCCGGCATCTCTTCACTTGCACAACTCCACTTCCGGCATCTCTTCACCCATACCATTCCCCATCCGGCATTTCTTCCCCAGGACCACTCCAGTTCCGGCATCTCTTCCCCTGCACCACTCCACTTCCAGCATCCCTTCCCCAGGACCACTCCACTTCTGGCATCTCTTCCCCAGGACGACTCCACTTCTGGCATCTCCTCCCCAGGACCCACTCCATTTCAGGCATCTCTTTCCCAGGACCAATCCACTTCCAGCATCTCTTCCCCAGGACCACTTCACTTCCAGCATCTCTTCCCCAGGACCACTCCATTTCTGGCATCTCTTTCCCAGGACCACTCCACATCCAGCATCCCTTCCCCAGGACCACTCCACTTCCGGCATCTTTTAACCCGCACAACTCCACTTCCAGCATCTCTTCCCCAGGACCACTCCACTTCTGGCATCTCCTCCCCAGGACTCACTCCATTTCAGGCATTTCTTTCCCAGGACCAATCCACTTCCAGCATCTCTTCCCCAGAACCACTTCACTTCCAGCATCTCTTCCCCAGGACCACTCCATTTCTGGCATCTCTTTCCCAGGACCACTCCACTTCCGGCATCTCTTCCCCAGGATCACTCCACTTCTGGCATCTCTTCCCCAGGACCAAGCCACTTCTGGCATCTCTTCCCCCGTACAACTCCACTTCCGTCATCTCTTCCCCCGCACCACTCCTCTTCCGGCATCTCTTCCCCAGGACCAATCCACTTCCGGCATCTCTTCCCCCGCACCACTCCACTTCCGGCGTCTCTTCCCCTGCACCAGTCCACTTCCAGCATCTCTTCCCCGGACCATTCCACTTCCGGCATCTCTTACCCCGCACCAGTCCACTTCTGGCAGCTCTTCCCCAGGACCACTCCACTTCTGGCATCTCTTCCTCAGGACCACTCCACTTCCAGCATCTCTTCCCCAGGACCACTCCATTTCTGGCATCTCTTTCCCAGGACCAATCCACTTCCAGCATCTCTTCTGCAGGACCACTCCACTTCCGGCATCACTTCCCCAGGACCAATCCACTTCTGGCATCCCTTCGCCCGTACAACTCCACTTCCGGCATCTCTTCCCCCTCACCACACCTCTTCCGGCATCTCTTCCCCAGGACCAATCCACTTCCGGCATCTCTTCCCCCGCACCACTCAACTTCCGGCATCCCTTCCCCAGGACCAATCCACTTCCGGCATCTCTTCGCCCGCACAACTCCACTTCCGGCATCACTTCCCCCGCACCACTCCACTTCCGGCATCTCTTCCCCAGGACCACTCCAGTTCCGGCATCTGTTACCCAGGACCACTCCACTTCTGGCATCTCTTCCCCTGCACCACTCCATTTCTGGCATTTCTTTCCCAGGACCAATCCACTTCCGGCATTTCTTCCCCCGCACCACTCCAATTCCGGCATCTCTTCCCCTGCACCAGTTCACTTCCAGCATCTCTTACCCAGGACCACTCCACTTCCGGCATCTCTTCCCCTGCACCACTCCACTTCCAGAATCTCCTCCCCAGGAACACTCCATTTCTGGCATCTCTTCCCCAAGAACACTTCACTTCCAGCATCTCTTCCCCCGCACCACTCCACTTTCGGCATCTCTTCCCCCGCACCACTCCACTTCCAGCATCTCTTCCCCAGGACCAATCCACTTCCGGCATCTCTTCCCCCGCACAACTCCACTTCCGGCATCTCTTCCCCCGCACCACTCCGCTTCCGGCATCTCTTCCCCAGGACCACTCCACTTCTGGCATCTCTTCCCCTGCACCACTCCACTTCCAGCATCTCTTCCCCAGGACCTATCCACTTCCGGCATCTCTTCCCCCGCACAACTCCACTTCCAGCATCTCTTCCCGTGCACAACTCCACTTCCGGCATCTCTTTCCCAGGACCTATCCACTACTGGCATCTCTTTCCCCGCACAACTCCACTTCCAGCATCTCTTCCCGCGCACAACTCCACTTCCGGCATCTCTTCCCCCGCACCACTCCACTTCTGGGATCTCTTCCCCAGGACCACTCCACTTCCAGCATCTCTTCCGCAGGACCACTCCAATTCCGGCATCTCTTCCCCAGGACCAATCCACTTCTGGCATCTCTTTCCCTGCACCACTCCACTTCTGGCATCTCTTCCACAGGACCACTCCACTTCCAGCATCTCTTCCCCAGGACCACTCCAGTTCCGGCATCTCTTCCCCTGCAGCACTCCACTTCCAGCATCTCTTCCCCAGGACCACTCTATTTCTGGCATCTCTTTCCCAGGACCACTCCACTTCCGGCATCTCTTCCCCAGGTCCACTCCACTTCCAGCATCTCCTCCCCAGGACCACTCCATTTCTGGCATCTCTTACAAAGGACCAATCCACTTCCGGCATCTTTTCCCCGGGACCACTCCAGTTCGGGCATCTCTTCCCCTGCACCAGTCCACTTCCGGCATCTCTTGCCCCGCACCACTCCACTTCTGGCATCTTTTCCCCAGGACCACTCAAGTTCTGGCATCTCTTCCCCTGCACCACTCCACTTCCAGCATCTCTTCCCCAGGACCACTCTATTTCTGGCATCTCTTTCCCAGGACCACTCCACTTCCGGCATCTCTCCCCCAGGTCCACTCCACTTCCAGCATCTCCTCCCCAGGACCACTCCATTTCTGGCATCTCTTACAAAGGACCAATCCACTTCCGGCATCTTTTCCCCGGGACCACTCCATTTCCGGCATCTTTTAACCCGCACCACTCCACTTCCGGCATCTCTTCCCCAGGACCACTCCACTTCTGGCATCTCTTCCCCAGGACCACTCCACTTCCAGAATCTCTTCCCCAGGACCCACTCCATTTCAGGCATCTTTTTCCCAGGACCAATCCACTTCCAGCATCTTTTCCCCCGCACCACTCCTCTTCCAGCATCTCTTCCCAGGAACACTTCACTTCCAGCATCTCTTCCCCAGGACCACTCCACTTCCAGCATCTCTTCCGCAGGACCACTCCACTTCCGGCATCTCTTCCCCAGGACCAATCCACATCCGGCATCTCTTCCCCTGCACAACTCCACTTCCGGCATCTCTTCCCCCGCACCACTCCACTTCCGGCATCTCTTCCCCAGGACCAATCCACTCCCGGCATCTCTTCACTTGCACAACTCCACTTCCGGCATCTCTTCACCCATACCATTCCCCATCCGGCATTTCTTCCCCAGGACCACTCCAGTTCCGGCATCTCTTCCCCTGCACCACTCCACTTCCAGCATCCCTTCCCCAGGACCACTCCACTTCTGGCATCTCTTCCCCAGGACGACTCCACTTCTGGCATCTCCTCCCCAGGACCCACTCCATTTCAGGCATCTCTTTCCCAGGACCAATCCACTTCCAGCATCTCTTCCCCAGGACCACTTCACTTCCAGCATCTCTTCCCCAGGACCACTCCATTTCTGGCATCTCTTTCCCAGGACCACTCCACATCCAGCATCCCTTCCCCAGGACCACTCCACTTCCGGCATCTTTTAACCCGCACAACTCCACTTCCAGCATCTCTTCCCCAGGACCACTCCACTTCTGGCATCTCCTCCCCAGGACTCACTCCATTTCAGGCATTTCTTTCCCAGGACCAATCCACTTCCAGCATCTCTTCCCCAGAACCACTTCACTTCCAGCATCTCTTCCCCAGGACCACTCCATTTCTGGCATCTCTTTCCCAGGACCACTCCACTTCCGGCATCTCTTCCCCAGGATCACTCCACTTCTGGCATCTCTTCCCCAGGACCAAGCCACTTCTGGCATCTCTTCCCCCGTACAACTCCACTTCCGTCATCTCTTCCCCCGCACCACTCCTCTTCCGGCATCTCTTCCCCAGGACCAATCCACTTCCGGCATCTCTTCCCCCGCACCACTCCACTTCCGGCGTCTCTTCCCCTGCACCAGTCCACTTCCAGCATCTCTTCCCCGGACCATTCCACTTCCGGCATCTCTTACCCCGCACCAGTCCACTTCTGGCAGCTCTTCCCCAGGACCACTCCACTTCTGGCATCTCTTCCTCAGGACCACTCCACTTCCAGCATCTCTTCCCCAGGACCACTCCATTTCTGGCATCTCTTTCCCAGGACCAATCCACTTCCAGCATCTCTTCTGCAGGACCACTCCACTTCCGGCATCACTTCCCCAGGACCAATCCACTTCTGGCATCCCTTCGCCCGTACAACTCCACTTCCGGCATCTCTTCCCCCTCACCACACCTCTTCCGGCATCTCTTCCCCAGGACCAATCCACTTCCGGCATCTCTTCCCCCGCACCACTCAACTTCCGGCATCCCTTCCACAGGACCAATCCACTTCCGGCATCTCTACACCCGCACAACTCCACTTCCGGCATCACTTCCCCCGCACCACTCCACTTCCGGCATCTCTTCCCCAGGACCACTCCAGTTCCGGCATCTGTTACCCAGGACCACTCCACTTCTGGCATCTCTTCCCCTGCACCACTCCATTTCTGGCATTTCTTTCCCAGGACCAATCCACTTCCGGCATTTCTTCCCCCGCACCACTCCAATTCCGGCATCTCTTCCCCAGGACCGCTTCACTTCCAGCCACTTTTCCCCAGGGCGAATCCACTTCCAGCATCTCTTCGCCCGCACCACTCCATTTCTGGCATGTCTTTCCCAGGACCGATCCACTTCCGGCATCTCTTCCCCAACACCACTCCAGTTCCGGCATCTCCTCCCCTGCACCACTCCACTTCCGGCATTTCTTCCCCCGCACCACTCCACTTCCAGCATCTCTTCCCCAGGACAACTCCACTTCCAGCATCTCCTCCTCAGGACCACTCCTCTTCTGGCATCTCTTCCCCAGGACCAATCCACTTCCGGCATCTCTTCACCCGCACATCTCCACTTCCGGCATCACTTCCCCCGCAACATTTCACTTCCGGCATCTCTTCCCCAGGACCACTCCACTTCCGGCATCTCTTCCCCCGCACCACTCCACTTCCGGCATCCCTTCCCCAGGACCAATCCACTTCCGGCATCTCTTCCCCCGCACCACTCCACTTCCGGCATCTTTTCCCCAGGACCAATCCACATCCGGCATCTCTTCCCCTGCACAACTCCACTTCCGGCATCTCTTCCCCCGCACCACTCCACTTCCGGCATCTCTTCCCCAGGACCAATCCACTCCCGGCATCTCTTCACTCGCACAACTCCACATCCGGCATCTCTTCACCCGTACAATTCCCCATCCGGCATTTCTTCCCCAGGACCACTCCAGTTCCAGCATCTCTTCCCCTGCACCACTCCACTTCCAGCATCTTTTAACCCGCACCACTCCACTTCCGGCATCTCTTCCCCAGGACCACTCCACTTCTGGCATCTCTTCCCCAGGACCACTCCACTTCTGGCAACCCCTCCCCAGGACCCACTCCATTTCAGGCATCTCTTTCCCAGGACCAATCCACTTCCAGCATCTCTTCCCCAGGACCACTCCAGTTCCGGCATCTCTTCCCCTGCACCACTCCACTTCCGGCGTTTCTACCCCTGCACCAGTCCACTTCCAGCATCTCTTCCCTGGACCATTCCACTTCCGGCATCTCTTACCCCGCACCAGTCCACTTCTGGCAGCTCTTCCCCAGGACCACTCCACTTCTGGCATCTCTTCCTCAGGACCACTGCACTTCCAGCATCTCTTCCCCAGTACCACTCCATTTCTGGCATCTCTTTCCCAGAACCAATCCACTTCCAGCATCTCTTCTGCAGGACCACTCCACTTCCGGCATCTCTTCCCCAGGACCAATCCACTTCTGGCATCCCCTTCCCCCGTACAACTCCACTTCCGGCATCTCTTCCCCCTCACCACTCCTCTTCCGGCATCTCTTCCCCAGGACCAATCCACTTCCGGCATCTCTTCCCCCGCACCACTCCACTTCCGGCATCCCTTCCCCAGGGACCAATCCACTACCGGCATCTCTTCACCCGCACAACTCCACTTCCGGCATCTCTTCACCCGCACCATTCCCCATCTGGCATTTCTTCCCCAGGACCACTCCACTTTTCGCATCTCTTCCCCAGGACCACTTCACTTTCCAGCATCTCTTCCCCCGCACCACTCCAGTTCCGGCATTTGTTACCCAGGACCACTCCACTTACGGCATCTCTCTTCCCCTGCACCACTCCATTTCTGGCATCTCTTTCCCAGGACCAATCCACTCCAGCATTTCTTCCCCCGCACCACTCCAATTCCGGCATATCTTCCCCAGGACCGCTTCACGTCCAGCCACTTTTCCCCAGGCGAATCCACATCCAGCATCTCTTCGCCCGCACCACTCCCATTTCTGGCATCTCTTTCCCAGGACCTATCCACTTCCGGCATCTCTTCCCCAGGACCACTCCAGTTCCGGCATCTCCTCCCCTGCACCACTCCACCTTTGGCATTTCTTCCCCCGCACCACTCCACTTCCAGCATCTCTTCCCCAGGACAACTCCACATCCAGCATCTCCTCCCCAGGACCACTCCTTTTCTGGCATCTCTTTCCCAGGACCAATCCACTTCCGGCATCTCTTCCCCCGCACCACTCCACTTCTGGGCATCTCTTCCACAGCACCACTCCACTTCTCGCATCTCTTCCTCAGGACTACTTCACTTCCAGCATCTCTTCCCCCGCACCACACCACTTTCGGCATCTCTTCCCCCGCACCACTCCACTTCCAGCATCTCTTCCCCCAGGACCACTCCAGTTCCGGCATCTCTTCCCCTGCACCACTCCACTTCCGGCGTTTCTTCCCCTGCACCAGTCCACTTCCAGCATCTCTTCCCCGGACCATTCCACTTCCGGCATCTCTTACCCCGCACCAGTCCACTTCTGGCAGCTCTTCCCCAGGACCACTCCACTTCCAGCATCTCCTCCCCAGGACCACTCCATTTCTGGCATCTCTTTCCCAGGACCAATCCACTTCCAGCATCTCTTCTGCAGGACCACTCCACTTCCCGGCATCTCTTCCCCAGGACCAATCCACTTCTGGCATCCCTTCGCCCGTACAACTCCACTTCGCGCATCTCTTCCCCCTCACCACTCCTCTTCCGGCATCTCTTCCCAGGACCAATCCACTTCCGGCATCTCTTCCCCCGCACCACTCCACTTCCGGCATCCCTTCCCCAGGACCAATCCACTTCCGGCATCTCTTCACCCGCACAACTCCACTTCCGGCATCACTTCCCCCGCACCACTCCACTTCCGGCATCTCTTCCCCAGGACCACTCCAGTTCCGGCATCTCTTACCCAGGACCACTCCTCTTCCGGCATCTCATCCCCTGCACCACTCCATTTCTGGCATCTCTTTCCCAGGACCAATACACTTCCGGCACTTCTTCCCCCGCACCACTCCAATTCCGGCATCTCTTCCCCAGGACCGCTTCACTTCCAGCCACTTTTCCCCAGGGCGACTCCACTTCCAGCATCTCTTCGTCCGCACCACTCCATTTCTTGCATCTCTTTCCCAGGACCGATCCACTTCCGGCATCTCTTCCCCAACACCACTCCAGTTCCGGCATCTCCTCCCCTGCACCACTCCACTTCCGGCATTTCTTCCCCCGCACCACTCCACTTCCAGCATCTCTTCCCCAGGACAACTCCACTTCCAGCATCTCCTCCCCAGGACCACTCCATTTCTGGCATTTCTTTCCCAGGACCAATCCACTTCCGGCATCTCTTCCCCCGCACCACTCCACTTTCGGCATCTCTTCCCCGCACCACTCCACTTCCGGCATCTCTTCCCCCGCACCACTCCACTTTCGGCATCTCTTCCCCCGCACCACTCCACTTCTGGCATCTCTTCGCCCGCACCACTCCTCTTCTGGCATCTTTCCCCAGGGCCAATCCACTTCCGGCATCCCTTCCCCCGCACCACTCCACATCCGGCATCTCTTCACCCGCACATCTCCACTTACGGCATCACTTCCCCCGCACCACTTCACTTCCGGCATCTCTTCCCCAGGACCACACTAGTTCCGGCATCTCTTACCCAGGACCACTCCACTTCCGGCATCTCTCCCCCTGCACCACTCCATTTCTGGCATCACTTTCCCAGGACCAATCCACTTCCGGCATTTCTTCCCCCGCACGACTCCAATTCCGGCATCTCTTCCCCAGGACCGCTTCACTTCCAGCCACTTTTCCCCGGGGCGACTCCACTTCCAGCATCTCTTCGCCCGCACCACTCCATTTCTGGCATCTCTTTCCCAGGACCTATCCACTTCCGGTATCTCTTCCCCAGGACCACTCCAGTTCCGGCATCTCCTCCCCTGCACCACTCCACTTCCGGCATTTCTTCCCCCGCACCACTCAACTTCCAGCATCTCTATCCCAGGACAACTCCACTTCCAGCATCTCCTCCCCAGGACCACTCCATTTCTGGCATCTCTTTCCCAGGACCACTCCACTTCCGGCATCTCTTCCCCCGCACCACTCCACTTCTGGCATCTCTTCTACAAGACAACTCCACTTCTAGCATCTCTTCCCCAGGACCACTTCACTTCCAGCATCTCTTCCCCCGCACCACTCCACTTTCGGCATCTCTTCCCCCGCACCACTCCACTCCAGCATCTCTTCCCCAGGACCACTCCACTTCCAGCATCTCTTCCGCAGGACCACTCCACTTCCGGGATCTCTTCCCCAGGACCAATCCACTTCCGGCATCTCTTCCCCCGCACCACTCCACTTCCGGCATCTCTTCCCCAGGTCCAATCCACTCCCGGCATCTCTTCACCCGCACAACTCCGCTTCCAGCATCTCTTCGCCCGCACCATTCCCCATCCGGCATCTCTTCCCCAGGACCACTCCAGTTCCGGCATCTCTTCTCCTGCACCACTCCACTTCCGGCGTCTCTTCCCCCGCACCACTCCACTTCCAGCATCTCTTCCCCAGGACCACTCCACTTCCGCATCTAGACCCCCACACCACTCCATTTCCAGCATCTTTTCCCCGGGACCACTCCAGTTCTGGCATCTCTTCCCCTGCACCAGTCCAGTTCCGGCATCTCTTCCCCCACGCCACTCCACTTCCGGCATCTTTTCCCCGTGACCACTCCAGTTCTGGCATCTCTTCTCCTGCACCAGTCCACTTCCAGCATATCTTCCCCAGCACCACTCCACTTCCGGCATCTCTTACACCGCACCAGTCCACTTCTGGCATCTCTTCCCCAGGACCACTCCCCATCCGGCATCTCTTCCCCAGGACCACTCCAGTTCCGGCATCTCTTCCCCAGGACCACTCCACTTCTGGCATCTCTTCCCCCGCACTACTCCACTTTCGGCATCTCTTCCCCAGGACCATTCCAGTTCCGGGATCTCTTCCCCTCCACCACTCCACTTCCAGCATCTCTTCCACAGGACCACTCCGTTTCTGGCATCTCTTCCCCCGCATAACTCCATTTCTGGCATCTCTTCCCCCGCACCACTCCACTTCCGGCATCTCTTCCTCAGGACCAATCCACTCCCGGCATCTCTTCACTCGCACAACTCCACTTCCGGCATCTCTTCACCCGCACCATTCCCCATCCGGCATTTCTTCCCCAGGACCACTCCACTTCCAGCATCTCTTCCCCAGGACCACTTCACTTCCAGCATCTCTTCCCCGCACCACTCCACTTTCGGCATCTCTTCCCCCGCACCACTCCACTTCAAGCATCTCTTCCCCAGGACCACTCCAGTTCCGGCATCTCTTCCCCTGCACCACTCCACTTCCGGTGTCTCTTCCCCTGCACCAGTCCACTTCCAGCATCTCTTCCCCAGGACCACTCCACTTCCGGCATCTCTTACCCTGCACCAGTCCACTTCTGGCATCTCTTCCCCAGGACCACTCCATTTCTGGCATCTCTTTCCCAGGACCAATCCACTTCCAGCATCTCTTCCGCAGGACCACTCCACTTCCAGCATCTCTTCCCCAGGAACAATCCACTTCTGGCATCTGTTCCCCAGAACAACTCCACTTCCGGCATCTCTTCACCTGCACCACTCCTTTTCCGGCATCTCTTCCCCAGGACCAATCCAATTCCGGCATCTCTTCCCACGTACCACTCCACTTCCGGCATCCCTTCCCCAGGACCAATCCACTTCCGGCATCTATTCACCCGCACAACTCTACTTCCGGCATCACTTCCCCCGCACCACTCCACTTCCGGCATCTCTTCCCCAGGACCACTCCAGTTCCGGCGTCTCTTTCCCAGGACCACTCCACTTTCGGCATCTCTTCCCCTGCAACACTCCATTTCTGGCATTTCTTTCTCAGGACCAATCCACTTCCGGCATTTCTTCCCCCGCACCACTCCAATTCAGGCATCTCTTGCCCCGGACCGCTTCACTTCCAGCATCTCTTCCCCCGCACCACTCCACTTTCGGCATCTCTTCCCCCGCACCACTCTACTTCCAGCATCTCTTCCCCAGGACCACTCCAGTTCCGGCATCTCTTCCCCTGCAACACTCCACTTCCGGCGTCTCTTCCCCTGCACCAGTCCACTTCCAGCATCTCTTCCCCAGGACCACACCACTTCCAGCATCTCTTACCCAGCACTACTCCACTTCTGGCATCTCTTCCCCCGGACAACTCCACTTCCGGCATCTCTTCCCCCGCACCACTCCTCTTCCGGCATCTCTTCCCCAGGAACAATCCACTTCCGGCATCTCTTCCCCTGCACCACTCCACTTCCGGCATCTCTTCCCCAGGACCAATCCACATCCGGCATCTCTTCCCCTGCACATCTCCACTTCCGGCATCTCTTCCCCCGCACCACTCCACTTCCGGCATCTCTTCCCCAGGACCAATCCACTCCCGGCATCTCTTCACTCGCACAACTCCACTTCCGGCATCTCTTCACCCGTACAATTCCCCATCCGGCATTTCTTCCCGAGGACCACTCCAGTTCCGGCATCTCTTCCCCTGCACCACTCCAGTTCCGGCATCTTTTAACCCGCACCACTCCACTTCCAGCATCTCTTCCCCAGGACCACTCCACTTCTGGCATCTCTTCCCCAGGACCACTCCACTTCTGGCATCTCCTCCCCAGCACCCACTCCATTTCAGGCATCTCTTTCCCAAGACCAATCAACTTCCAGCATCTCCTCCCCAGGACCACTCCATTTCAGGCATCTCTTTCCCAAGACCAATCAACTTCCAGCATCTCCTCCCCAGGACCACTCCATTTCTGGCATCTCTTTCCCAGGACCAATCCACTTCCAGCATCTCTTCCCCCGCACCACTCCACTTCTGTCATCTCTTCCACAGGACCACTCCACTTCTCGCATCTCTTCATCAGGACCACTTCACTTCCAGCATCTCTTCCCCCGCACCACTCCACTTTCGGCATCTCTTCCCCAGGAACAATCCACTTCCGGCATCTCTTCCCCCGCACCACTCCACTTCCGGCATCTCTTCCCCAGGACCAATCCACATCCGGCATCTCTTCCCCTGCACAACTCCACTTCCGGCATCTCTTCCCCTGCACCACTCCACTTCCGGCATCTCTTCCACAGGACCACTCCACTTCTCACATCTCTTCCTCAGGACCACTCCACTTCCAGCATCTCTTCCCCAGGACCACTCCAGTTCCGGCATCTCTTCCCCTGCACCACTCCACTTCCGGCGTTTCTTCCCCTGCACCAGTCCACTTCCAGCATCTCTTCCCCGGACCATTCCACTTCCGGCATCTCTTACCCCGCACCAGTCCACTTCTGGCATCTCTTTTCCAGGACCGATCCACTTCCGGCATCTCTTCCCCAACACCACTCCAGTTCCGGCATCTCCTCCCCTGCACCACTCCACTTCCGGCATTTCTTCCCCCGCACCACTCCACTTCCAGCATCTCTTCCCCAGGACAACTCCACTTCCAGCATCTCCTCCCCAGGACCACTCCATTTCTGGCATTTCTTTCCCAGGACCAATCCACTTCCGGCATCTCTTCCCCCGCACCACTCCACTTTCGGCATCTCTTCCCCCGCACCACTCCACTTCTGGCATCTCTTCCCCCGCACCACTCCTCTTCTGGCATCTTTCCCCAGGGCCAATCCACTTCCGGCATCCCTTCCCCCGCACCACTCCACTTCCGGCATCTCTTCCCCAGGACCAATCCACTTCCGGCATCTCTTCACCCGCACATCTCCACTTCCGGCATCACTTCCCCCGCACCACTCCACTTCTGGCATCTCTTCCCCTGCACCACTCCACTTCCGGCATCTCTTCCACAGGACCACTCCACTTCTCACATCTCTTCCTCAGGACCACTCCACTTCCAGCATCTCTTCCCCAGGACCACTCCAGTTCCGGCATCTCTTCCCCTGCACCACTCCACTTCCGGCGTTTCTTCCCCTGCACCAGACAACTTCCAGCATCTCTTCCCCGGACCATTCCACTTCCGGCATCTCTTACCCCGCACCAGTCCACTTCTGGCAGCTCTTCCACAGGACCACTCCACTTCTGGCATCTCTTCCTCAGGACCACTCCACTTCCAGCATCTCTTCCCCAGGACCACTCCATTTCTGGCATCTCTTTCCCAGGACCAATCCACTTCCAGAATCTCTTCTGCAGGACCACTCCACTTCCGGCATCTCTTCCCCAGGACCAATCCACTTCTGGCATCCCTTCCCCCGTACAACTCCACTTCCGGCATCTCTTCCCCCTCACCACTCCTCTTCCGGCATCTCTTCCCCAGGACCAATCCACTTCCGGCATCTCTTCCTCAGGACCACTCCACTTCCAGCATCTCTTCCCCAGGACCACTCCATTTCTGGCATCTCTTTCCCAAAAGCAATCCACTTCCAGCATCTCTTCTGCAGGACCACTCCACTTCCGGCATCTCTTCCCCAGGACCAATCCACTTCTGGCATCCCTTCCCCCGTACAACTCCACTTCCGGCATCTCTTCCCCCTCACCACTCCTCTTCCGGCATCTCTTCCCCAGTACCAATCCACTTCCGGCATCTCTTCCCCCGCACCACTCCACTTCCAGCATCTCTTCCCCAGGACCACTCCAGTTCCGGCATCTCTTCCCCTGCACCACTCCACTTCCGGCGTTTCTTCCCCTGCACCAGTCCACTTCCAGCATCTCTTCCCCGGACCATTCCACTTCCGGCATCTCTTACCCCGCACCAGTCCACTTCTGGCAGCTCTTCCCCAGGACCACTCCACTTCTGGCATCTCTTCCTCAGGACCACTCCACTTCCAGCATCTCTTCCCCAGGACCACTCCATTTCTGGCATCTCTTTCCCAGAACCAATCCACTTCCAGCATCTCTTCTGCAGGACCACTCCACTTCCGGCATCTCTTCCCCAGGACCAATCCACTTCTAGCATCCCTTCCCCCGTACAACTCCACTTCCGTCATCTCTTCCCCCTCACCACCCCTCTTCCGGCATCTCTTCCCCAGGACCAATCCACTTCCGGCATCTCTTCCCCCGCACCACTCCACTTCCGGCATCCCTTCCCCAGGACCAATCCACTTCCGGCATCTCTTCCCCCGCACCACTCCACTTCCGGCATCTTTTCCCCAGGACCAATCCACATCCGGCATCTCTTCCCCTGCACAACTCCACTTCCGGCATCTCTTCCCCTGCACCACTCCACTTCCGGCATCTCTTCCACAGGACCACTCCACTTCTCACATCTCTTCCTCAGGACCACTCCACTTCCAGCATCTCTTCCCCAGGACCACTCCAGTTCCGGCATCTCTTCCCCTGCACCACTCCACTTCCGGCGTTTCTTCCCCTGCACCAGTCCACTTCCAGCATCTCTTCCCCGGACCATTCCACTTCCGGCATCTCTTACCCCGCACCAGTCCACTTCTGGCATCTCTTTTCCAGGACCGATCCACTTCCGGCATCTCTTCCCCAACACCACTCCAGTTCCGGCATCTCCTCCCCTGCACCACTCCACTTCCGGCATTTCTTCCCCCGCACCACTCCACTTCCAGCATCTCTTCCCCAGGACAACTCCACTTCCAGCATCTCCTCCCCAGGACCACTCCATTTCTGGCATTTCTTTCCCAGGACCAATCCACTTCCGGCATCTCTTCCCCCGCACCACTCCACTTTCGGCATCTCTTCCCCCGCACCACTCCACTTCTGGCATCTCTTCCCCCGCACCACTCCTCTTCTGGCATCTTTCCCCAGGGCCAATCCACTTCCGGCATCCCTTCCCCCGCACCACTCCACTTCCGGCATCTCTTCCCCAGGACCAATCCACTTCCGGCATCTCTTCACCCGCACATCTCCAATTCCGGCATCACTTCCCCCGCACCACTCCACTTCTGGCATCTCTTCCCCTGCACCACTCCACTTCCGGCATCTCTTCCACAGGACCACTCCACTTCTCACATCTCTTCCTCAGGACCACTCCACTTCCAGCATCTCTTCCCCAGGACCACTCCAGTTCCGGCATCTCTTCCCCTGCACCACTCCACTTCCGGCGTTTCTTCCCCTGCACCAGACAACTTCCAGCATCTCTTCCCCGGACCATTCCACTTCCGGCATCTCTTACCCCGCACCAGTCCACTTCTGGCAGCTCTTCCCCAGGACCACTCCACTTCTGGCATCTCTTCCTCAGGACCACTCCACTTCCAGCATCTCTTCCCCAGGACCACTCCATTTCTGGCATCTCTTTCCCAGGACCAATCCGCTTCCAGAATCTCTTCTGCAGGACCACTCCACTTCCGGCATCTCTTCCCCAGGACCAATCCACTTCTGGCATCCCTTCCCCCGTACAACTCCACTTCCGGCATCTCTTCCCCCTCACCACTCCTCTTCCGGCATCTCTTCCCCAGGACCAATCCACTTCCAGCATCTCTTCCTCAGGACCACTCCACTTCCAGCATCTCTTCCCCAGGACCACTCCATTTCTGGCATCTCTTTCCCAAAAGCAATCCACTTCCAGCATCTCTTCTGCAGGACCACTCCACTTCCGGCATCTCTTCCCCAGGACCAATCCACTTCTGGCATCCCTTCCCCCGTACAACTCCACTTCCGGCATCTCTTCCCCCTCACCATTCCTCTTCCGGCATCTCTTCCCCAGTACCAATCCACTTCCGGCATCTCTTCCCCCGCACCACTCCACTTCCAGCATCTCTTCCCAGGACCACTCCAGTTCCGGCATCTCTTCCCCTGCACCACTCCACTTCCGGCGTTTCTTCCCCTGCACCAGTCCACTTCCAGCATCTCTTCCCCGGACCATTCCACTTCCGGCATCTCTTACCCCGCACCAGTCCACTTCTGGCAGCTCTTCCCCAGGACCACTCCACTTCTGGCATCTCTTCCTCAGGACCACTCCACGTCCAGCATCTCTTCCCCAGGACCACTCCATTTCTGGCATCTCTTTCCCAGAACCAATCCACTTCCAGCATCTCTTCTGCAGGACCACTCCACTTCCGGCATCTCTTCCCCAGGACCAATCCACTTCTAGCATCCCTTCCCCCGTACAACTCCACTTCCGTCATCTCTTCCCCCTCACCACCCCTCTTCCGGCATCTCTTCCCCAGGACCAATCCACTTCCGGCATCTCTTCCCCCGCACCACTCCACTTCCGGCATCCCTTCCCCAGGACCAATCCACTTCCGGCATCTCTTCCCCCGCACCACTCCACTTCCGGCATCTTTTCCCCAGGACCAATCCACATCCGGCATCTCTTCCCCTGCACAACTCCACTTCCGGCATCTCTTCCCCCGCACCACTCCACTTCCGGCATCTCTTCCCCAGGACCAATCCACTCCCGGCATCTCTTCACTCGCACAACTCCACATCCGGCATCTCTTCACCCGTACAATTCCCCATCCGGCATTTCTTCCCCAGGACCACTCCAGTTCCAGCATCTCTTCCCCTGCACCACTCCACTTCCAGCATCTTTTAACCCGCACCACTCCACTTCCGGCATCTCTTCCCCAGGACCACTCCACTTCTGGCATCTCTTCCCCAGGACCAATCCACTTCTGGCATCCCTTCCCCCGTACAACTCCACTTCCGGCATCTCTTCCCCCTCACCACTCCTCTTCCGGCATCTCTTCCCCAGGACCAATCCACTTCCGGCATCTCTTCCTCAGGACCACTCCACTTCCAGCATCTCTTCCCCAGGACCACTCCATTTCTGGCATCTCTTTCCCAAAAGCAATCCACTTCCAGCATCTCTTCTGCAGGACCACTCCACTTCCGGCATCTCTTCCCCAGGACCAATCCACTTCTGGCATCCCTTCCCCCGTACAACTCCACTTCCGGCATCTCTTCCCCCTCACCACTCCTCTTCCGGCATCTCTTCCCCAGTACCAATCCACTTCCGGCATCTCTTCCCCCGCACCACTCCACTTCCAGCATCTCTTCCCCAGGACCACTCCAGTTCCGGCATCTCTTCCCCTGCACCACTCCACTTCCGGCATTTCTTCCCCTGCACCACCCCTCTTCCGGCATCTCTTCCCCAGGACCAATCCACTTCCGGCATCTCTTCCCCCGCACCACTCCACTTCCGGCATCCCTTCCCCAGGACCAATCCACTTCCGGCATCTCTTCCCCCGCACCACTCCACTTCCGGCATCTTTTCCCCAGGACCAATCCACATCCGGCATCTCTTCCCCTGCACAACTCCACTTCCGGCATCTCTTCCCCCGCACCACTCCACTTCCGGCATCTCTTCCCCAGGACCAATCCACTCCCGGCATCTCTTCACTCGCACAACTCCACATCCGGCATCTCTTCACCCGTACAATTCCCCATCCGGCATTTCTTCCCCAGGACCACTCCAGTTCCGGCATCTCTTCCCCAGGACCACTCCACTTCTGGCATCTCTTCCCCAGGACCACTCCACTTCTGGCAACTCCTCCCCAGGACCCACTCCATTTCAGGCATCTCTTTCCCAGGACCAATCCACTTCCAGCATCTCTTCCCCAGGACCACTCCAGTTCCGGCATCTCTTCCCCTGCACCACTCCACTTCCGGCGTTTCTACCCCTGCACCAGTCCACTTCCAGCATCTCTTCCCCGGACCATTCCACTTCCGGCATCTCTTACCCCGCACCAGTCCACTTCTGGCAGCTCTTCCCCAGGACCACTCCACTTCTGGCATCTCTTCCTCAGGACCACTCCACTTCCAGCATAACTTCCCCAGTACCACTCCATTTCTGGCATCTCTTTCCCAGAACCAATCCACTTCCAGCATCTCTTCTGCAGGACCACTCCACTTCCGGCATCTCTTCCCCAGGACCAATCCACTTCTGGCATCCCTTCCCCCGTACAACTCCACTTCCGGCATCTCTTCCCCCTCACCACTCCTCTTCCGGCATCTCTTCCCCAGGACCAATCCACTTCCGGCATCTCTTCCCCCGCACCACTCCATTTCCGGCATCCCTTCCCCAGGACCAATCCACTACCGGCATCTCTTCACCCGCACAACTCCACTTCCGGCATCTCTTCACCCGCACCATTCCCCATCTGGCATTTCTTCCCCAGGACCACTCCACTTTTCGCATCTCTTCCCCAGGACCACTTCACTTCCAGCATCTCTTCCCCCGCACCACTCCAGTTCCGGCATTTGTTACCCAGGAACACTCCACTTACGGCATCTCTTCCCCTGCACCACTCCATTTCTGGCATCTCTTTCCCAGGACCAATCCACTTCCAGCATTTCTTCCCCCGCACCACTCCAATTCCGGCATCTCTTCCCCAGGACCGCTTCACGTCCAGCCACTTTTCCCCAGGGCGAATCCACATCCAGCATCTCTTCGCCCGCACCACTCCATTTCTGGCATCTCTTTCCCAGGACCTATCCACTTCCGGCATCTCTTCCCCAGGACCACTCCAGTTCCGGCATCTCCTCCCCTGCACCACTCCACCTTTGGCATTTCTTCCCCCGCACCACTCCACTTCCAGCATCTCTTCCCCAGGACAACTCCACTTCCAGCATCTCCTCCCCAGGACCACTCCTTTTCTGGCATCTCTTTCCCAGGACCAATCCACTTCCGGCATCTCTTCCCCCGCACCACTCCACTTCTGGCATCTCTTCCACAGCACCACTCCACTTCTCGCATCTCTTCCTCAGGACTACTTCACTTCCAGCATCTCTTCCCCCGCACCACACCACTTTCGGCATCTCTTCCCCCGCACCACTCCACTCCAGCATCTCTTCCCCAGGACCACTCCACTTCCAGCATCTCTTCCGCAGGACCACTCCACTTCCGGGATCTCTTCCCCAGGACCAATCCACTTCCGGCATCTCTTCCCCCGCACCACTCCACTTCCGGCATCTCTTCCCCAGGTCCAATCCACTCCCGGCATCTCTTCACCCGCACAACTCCGCTTCCAGCATCTCTTCGCCCGCACCATTCCCCATCCGGCATCTCTTCCCCAGGACCATTCCAGTTCCGGCATCTCTTCTCCTGCACCACTCCACTTCCGGCGTCTCTTCCCCCGCACCACTCCACTTTCGGCATCTCTTCCCCCGCACCACTCCACTTCCGGCATCTCTTCCCCCGCACCACTCCACTTTCGGCATCTCTTCCCCCGCACCACTCCACTTCTGGCATCTCTTCGCCCGCACCACTCCTCTTCTGGCATCTTTCCCCAGGGCAATCCACTTCCGGCATCCCTTCCCCCACACCACTCCACTTCCGGCATCTCTTCACCCGCACATCTCCACTTACGGCATCACTTCCCCCGCACCACTTCACTTCCGGCATCTCTTCCCCAGGACCACACTAGTTCCGGCATCTCTTACCCAGGACCACTCCACTTCCGGCATCTCTTCCCCTGCACCACTCCATTTCTGGCATCTCTTTCCCAGGACCAATCCACTTCCGGCATTTCTTCCCCCGCACGACTCCAATTCCGGCATCTCTTCCCCAGGACCGCTTCACTTCCAGCCACTTTTCCCCAGGGCGACTCCACTTCCAGCATCTCTTCGCCCGCACCACTCCATTTCTGGCATCTCTTTCCCAGGACCTATCCACTTCCGGTATCTCTTCCCCAGGACCACTCCAGTTCCGGCATCTCCTCCCCTGCACCACTCCACTTCCGGCATTTCTTCCCCCGCACCACTCAACTTCCAGCATCTCTACCCCAGGACAACTCCACTTCCAGCATCTCCTCCCCAGGACCACTCCATTTCTGGCATCTCTTTCCCAGGACCAATCCACTTCCGGCATCTCTTCCCCCGCACCACTCCACTTCTGGCATCTCTTCTACAAGACAACTCCACTTCTCGCATCTCTTCCCCAGGACCACTTCACTTCCAGCATGTCTTCCCCCGCACCACTCCACTTTCGGCATCTCTTCCCCCGCACCACTCCACTCCAGCATCTCTTCCCCAGGACCACTCCACTTCCAGCATCTCTTCCGCAGGACCACTCCACTTCCGGGATCTCTTCCCCAGGACCAATCCACTTCCGGCATCTCTTCCCCCGCACCACTCCACATCCGGCATCTCTTCCCCAGGTCCAATCCACTCCCGGCATCTCTTCACCCGCACAACTCCGCTTCCAGCATCTCTTCGCCCGCACCACTCCATTTCTGGCATCTCTTTTCCAGGACCGATCCACTTCCAGCATCTCTTCCCCAACACCACTCCAGTTCCGGCATCTCCTCCCCTGCACCACTCCACTTCCGGCATTTCTTCCCCCGCACCACTCCACTTCCAGCATCTCTTCCCCAGGACAACTCCACTTCCAGCATCTCCTCCCCAGGACCACTCCATTTCTGGCATTTCTTTCCCAGGACCAATCCACTTCCGGCATCTCTTCCCCCGCACCACTCCACTTTCGGCATCTCTTCCCCCGCACCACTCCACTTCTGGCATCTCTTCCCCCGCACCACTCCTCTTCTGGCATCTTTCCCTAGGGCCAATCCACTTCCGGCATCCCTTCCCCCGCACCACTCCACTTCCGGCATCTCTTCCCCAGGACCAATCCACTTCCGGCATCTCTTCACCCGCACATCTCCACTTCCGGCATGACTTCCCCCGCACCACTCCACTTCTGGCATCTCTTCTACAAGACCACTCCACTTCTCGCATCTCTTCCCCAGGACCACTCCACTTCCGGCATCTCTTCACCCGCACCATTCCCCATCCGGCATTTCTTCCCCAGGACCACTCCAGTTCCGGCATCTCTTCTCCTGCACCACTCCACTTCCGGCGTCTCTTCCCCCGCACCACTCCACTTCCAGCATCTCTTCCCCAGGACCACTCCACTTCCGCATCTAGACCCCCACACCACTCCACTTCCAGCATCTTTTCCCCGGGACCACTCCAGTTCTGGCATCTCTTCCCCTGCACCAGTCCAGTTCCGGCATCTCTTCCCCCACGCCACTCCACTTCCGGCATCTTTTTCCCGTGACCACTCCAGTTCTGGCATCTCTTCTCCTGCACCAGTCCACTTCCAGCATATCTTCCCCAGCACCACTCCACTTCCGGCATCTCTTACACCGCACCAGTCCACTTCTGGCATCTCTTCCCCAGGACCACTCCCCATCCGGCATCTCTTCCCCAGGACCACTCCACTTCCGGCATCTCTTCACCCGCACCATTCCCCATCCGGCATTTCTTCCCCAGGACCACTCCAGTTCCGGCATCTCTTCTCCTGCACCACTCCACTTCCGGCGTCTCTTCCCCCGCACCACTCCACTTCCAGCATCTCTTCCCCAGGACCACTCCACTTCCGCATCTCTTCCCCCACGCCACTCCACTTCCGGCATCTTTTTCCCGTGACCACTCCAGTTCTGGCATCTCTTCTCCTGCACCAGTCCACTTCCAGCATATCTTCCCCAGCACCACTCCACTTCCGGCATCTCTTACACCGCACCAGTCCACTTCTGGCATCTCTTCCCCAGGACCACTCCCCATCCGGCATCTCTTCCCCAGGACCACTCCAGTTCCGGCATCTCTTCCCCAGGACCACTCCACTTCTGGCATCTCTTCCCCCGCACTACTCCACTTTCGGCATCTCTTCCCCAGGACCAATCCAATTCCGGCATCTCTTCCCACGTACCACTCCACTTCCGGCATCCCTTCCCCAGGACCAATCCACTTCCGGCATCTATTCACCCGCACAACTCTACTTCCGGCATCACTTCCCCCGCACCACTCCACTTCCAGCATCTCTTCCCCAGGACCACTCCAGTTCCGGCATCTCTTTCCCAGGACCACTCCACTTTCGGCATCTCTTCCCCTGCAACACTCCATTTCTGGCATTTCTTTCCCAGGACCAATCCACTTCCGGCATTTCTTCCCCCGCACCACTCCAATTCAGGCATCTCTTGCCCCGGACCGCTTCACTTCCAGCATCTCTTCCCCCGCACCACTCCACTTTCGGCATCTCTTCCCCCGCACCACTCCACTTCCAGCATCTCTTCCCCAGGACCACTCCAGTTCCGGCATCTCTTCCCCTGCAACACTCCACTTCCGGCGTCTCTTCCCCTGCACCAGTCCACTTCCAGCATCTCTTCCCCAGGACCACACCACTTCCAGCATCTCTTACCCAGCACTACTCCACTTCTGGCATCTCTTCCCCCGGACAACTCCACTTCCGGCATCTCTTCCCCCGCACCACTCCTCTTCCGGCATCTCTTCCCCAGGAACAATCCACTTCCGGCATCTCTTCCCCTGCACCACTCCACTTCCGGCATCTCTTCCCCAGGACCAATCCACATCCGGCATCTCTTCCCCTGCACAACTCCACTTCCGGCATCTCTTCCCCCGCACCACTCCACTTCCGGCATCTCTTCCCCAGGACCAATCCACTCCCGGCATCTCTTCACTCGCACAACTCCACTTCCGGCATCTCTTCACCCGTACAATTCCCCATCCGGCATTTCTTCCCGAGGACCACTCCAGTTCCGGCATCTCTTCCCCTGCACCACTCCAGTTCCGGCATCTTTTAACCCGCACCACTCCACTTCCAGCATCTCTTCCCCAGGACCACTCCACTTCTGGCATCTCTTCCCCAGGACCACTCCACTTCTGGCATCTCCTCCCCAGCACCCACTCCATTTCAGGCATCTCTTTCCCAAGACCAATCAACTTCCAGCATCTCCTCCCCAGGACCACTCCATTTCTGGCATCTCTTTCCCAGGACCAATCCACTTCCAGCATCTCTTCCCCCACACCACTCCACTTCTGTCATCTCTTCCACAGGACCACTCCACTTCTCGCATCTCTTCATCAGGACCACTTCACTTCCAGAATCTCTTCCCCCGCACCACTCCACTTTCGGCATCTCTTCCCCAGGACCAATCCACATCCGGCATCTCTTCCCCTGCACAACTCCACTTCCGGCATCTCTTCCCCTGCACCACTCCACTTCCGGCATCTCTTCCACAGGACCACTCCACTTCTCACATCTCTTCCTCAGGACCACTCCACTTCCAGCATCTCTTCCCCAGGACCACTCCAGTTCCGGCATCTCTTCCCCTGCACCACTCCACTTCCGGCGTTTCTTCCCCTGCACCAGTCCACTTCCAGCATCTCTTCCCCGGACCATTCCACTTCCGGCATCTCTTACCCCGCACCAGTCCACTTCTCGCATCTCTTTTCCAGGACCAATCCACTTCCGGCATCTCTTCCCCAACACCACTCCAGTTCCGGCATCTCCTCCCCTGCACCACTCCACTTCCGGCATTTCTTCCCCCGCACCACTCCACTTCCAGCATCTCTTCCCCAGGACAACTCCACTTCCAGCATCTCCTCCCCAGGACCACTCCATTTCTGGCATTTCTTTCCCAGGACCAATCCACTTCCGGCATCTCTTCCCCCGCACCACTCCACTTTCGGCATCTCTTCCCCCGCACCACTCCACTTCTGGCATCTCTTCCCCCGCACCACTCCTCTTCTGGCATCTTTCCCCAGGGCCAATCCACTTCCGGCATCCCTTCCCCCGCACCACTCCACTTCCGGCATCTCTTCCCCAGGACCAATCCACTTCCGGCATCTCTTCACCCGCACATCTCCACTTCCGGCATCACTTCCCCCGCACCACTCCACTTCTGGCATCTCTTCCCCTGCACCACTCCACTTCCGGCATCTCTTCCACAGGACCACTCCACTTCTCACATCTCTTCCTCAGGACCACTCCACTTCCAGCATCTCTTCCCCAGGACCACTCCAGTTCCGGCATCTCTTCCCCTGCACCACTCCACTTCCGGCGTTTCTTCCCCTGCACCAGTCCACTTCCAGCATCTCTTCCCCGGACCATTCCACTTCCGGCATCTCTTACCCCGCACCAGTCCACTTCTGGCAGCTCTTCCCCAGGACCACTCCACTTCTGGCATCTCTTCCTCAGGACCACTCCACTTCCAGCATCTCTTCCCCAGGACCACTCCATTTCTGGTATCTCTTTCCCAGGACCAATCCACTTCCAGAATCTCTTTTGCAGGACCACTCCACTTCCGGCATCTCTTCCCCCTTACCACTCCTCTTCCGGCATCTCTTCCCCAGGACCAATCCACTTCCGGCATCTCTTCCCCCGCACCACTCCACTTCCGGCATCCCTTCCCCAGGACCAATCCACTTCCGGCATCTCTTCACCTGCACAACTCCACTTCCGGCATCACTTCCCCCGCACCACTCCACTTCCGGCATCTCTTCCCCAGGACCACTCCAGTTCCGGCATCTGTTACCCAGGACCACTCCTCTTCCGGCATCTCATCCCCTGCACCACTCCATTTCTGGCATCTCTTTCCCAGGACCAATACACTTCCGGCATTTCTTCCCCCGCACCACTCCAATTCCGGCATCTCTTCCCCAGGACCGCATCACTTCCAGTCACTTGTTCCCAGGGCGACTCCACTTCCAGCATCTCTTCGCCCGCACCACTCCATTTCTGGCATCTCTTTTCCAGGACCGATCCACTTCCAGCATCTCTTCCCCAACACCACTCCAGTTCCGGCATCTCCTCCCCTGCACCACTCCACTTCCGGCATTTCTTCCCCCGCACCACTCCACTTCCAGCATCTCTTCCCCAGGACAACTCCACTTCCAGCATCTCCTCCCCAGGACCACTCCATTTCTGGCATTTCTTTCCCAGGACCAATCCACTTCCGGCATCTCTTCCCCCGCACCACTCCACTTTCGGCATCTCTTACCCCGCACCACTCCACTTCTGGCATCTCTTCCCCCGCACCACTCCTCTTCTGGCATCTTTCCCTAGGGCCAATCCACTTCCGGCATCCCTTCCCCCGCACCACTCCACTTCCGGCATCTCTTCCCCAGGACCAATCCACTTCCGGCATCTCTTCACCCGCACATCTCCACTTCCGGCATGACTTCCCCCGCACCACTCCACTTCTGGCATCTCTTCTACAAGACCACTCCACTTCTCGCATCTCTTCCCCAGGACCACTTCACTTCCAGCATCTCTTCCCCCGCACCACTCCACTTCCGGCGTCTCTTCCCCCGCACCACTCCACTTCCAGCATCTCTTCCCCAGGACCACTCCACTTCCGCATCTCTACCCCCACACCACTCCACTTCCAGCATCTTTTCCCCGGGACCACTCCAGTTCTGGCATCTCTTCCCCTGCACCAGTCCAGTTCCGGCATCTTTTCCCCGTGACCACTCCACTTCCGGCATCTCTTACACCGCACCAGTCCACTTCTGGCATCTCTTCCCCAGGACCTCTCCCCATCCGGCATCTCTTCCCCAGGACCACTCCAGTTCCGGCATCTCTTCCCCAGGACCACTCCACTTCTGGCATCTCTTCCCCCGCACTACCTCACTTTCGGCATCTCTTCCCCAGGACCATTCCAGTTCCGGGATCTCTTCCCCTCCACCACTCCACTTCCAGCATCTCTTCCACAGGACCACTCCGTTTCTGGCATCTCTTCCCCCGCATAACTCCGTTTCTGGCATCTCTTCCCCCGCACCACTCCACTTCCGGCATCTCTTCCCCAGGACCAATCCACTCCCGACATCTCTTCACTCGCACAACTCCACTTCCGGCATCTCTTCACCCGCACCATTCCCCATCCGGCATTTCTTCCCCAGGACCGCTCCACTTCTCGCATCTCTTCCCCAGGACCACTTCACTTCCAGCATCTCTGCCCCCGCACCACTCCACTTTAGGCATCTCTTCCCCCGCACCACTCCACTTCCAGCATCCCTTCCCCAGGACCACTCCAGTTCCGGCATCTCTTCCCCTGCACCACTCCACTTCCGGCGTTTCTTCCCCTGCACCAGTCCACTTCCAGCATCTCTTCCTCGGACCATTCCACTTCCGGCATCTCTTCTGCAGCACCACTCCACTTCCGTAATCTCTTCCCCAGGACCAATCCACTTCTGGCATCCCTTCCCCCGTACAACTCCACTTCCGGCATCTCTTCCCCCTCACCACTCCTCTTCCAGCATCTCTTCCCCAGGACCAATCCACTTCCGGCATCTCTTCCCCCGCACCACTCCACTTCCGGCATCCCTTCCCCAGGACCAATCCACTTCCGGCATCTCTTCACCCGCACAACTACACTTCCGGCATCACTTCCCCCGCACAACTACACTTCCGGCATCTCTTCCCCAGGACCACTCCAGTTCCGGCATCTGTTACCCAGGACCACTCCACTTCCGGCATCTCTTCCCCAGCACCACTCCATTTCTGGCATCTCTTTCCCAGGACCAATCCACTTCCGGCATTTCTTCCCCCGCACCACTACAATTCCGGCATCTCTTCCCCAGGACCGCTTCACTTCCAGCCACTTTTCCCCAGGGCGAATCCACTTCCAGCATCTCTTCGCCCGCACCACTCCATTTCTGGCATCTCTTTCCCAGGACCTATCCACTTCCGGCATCTCCTCCCCTGCACCACTCCACTTCCGGCATTTCTTCCCCCGCACCACTCCACTTCCAGCATCTCCTCCCCAGGACCACTCCTCTACTGGCATCTTTCCCGAGGGCCAATCCACTTCCGGCATCCCTTCCCCCGCACCACTCCACTTCCGGCATCTCTTCCCCAGGACCAATCCACTTCCGGCATCTCTTCACCCGCACATCTCCACTTCCGGCATGACTTCCCCCGCACCACTCCACTTCTGGCATCTCTTCTACAAGACCACTCCACTTCTCGCATCTCTTCCCCAGGACCACTTCACTTCCAGCATCTCTTCCCCCGCACCACTCCACTTCCGGCGTCTCTTCCCCCGCACCACTCCACTTCCAGCATCTCTTCCCCAGGACCACTCCACTTCCGCATCTCTACCCCCACACCACTCCACTTCCAGCATCTTTTCCCCGGGACCACTCCAGTTCTGGCATCTCTTCCCCTGCACCAGTCCAGTTCCGGCATCTTTTCCCCGTGACCACTCCAGTTCTGGCATCTCTTCTCTTGCACCAGTCCACTTCCAGCATATCTTCCCCAGCACCACTCCACTTCCGGCATCTCTTACACCGCACCAGTCCACTTCTGGCATCTCTTCCCCAGGACCTTTCCCCATCCGGCATCTCTTCCCCAGGACCACTCCAGTTCCGGCATCTCTTCCCCAGGACCACTCCACTTCTGGCATCTCTTCCCCCGCACTACCTCACTTTCGGCATCTCTTCCCCAGGACCATTCCAGTTCCGGGATCCCTTCCCCTCCACCACTCCACTTCCAGCATCTCTTCCACAGGACCACTCCGTTTCTGGCATCTCTTCCCCCGCATAACTCCGTTTCTGGCATCTCTTCCCCCGCACCACTCCACTTCCGGCATCTCTTCCCCAGGACCAATCCACTCCCGACATCTCTTCACTCGCACAACTCCACTTCCGGCATCTCTTCACCCGCACCATTCCCCATCCGGCATTTCTTCCCCAGGACCGCTCCACTTCTCGCATCTCTTCCCCAGGACCACTTCACTTCCAGCATCTCTGCCCCCGCACCACTCCACTTAAGGCATCCCTTACCCCGCACCACTCCACTTCCAGCATCCCTTCCCCAGGACCACTCCAGTTCCGGCATCTCTTCCCCTGCACCACTCCACTTCCGGCGTTTCTTCCCCTGCACCAGTCCACTTCCAGCATCTCTTCCTCGGACCATTCCACTTCCGGCATCTCTTCTGCAGCACCACTCCACTTCCGTAATCTCTTCCCCAGGACCAATCCACTTCTGGCATCCCTTCCCCCGTACAACTCCACTTCCGGCATCTCTTCCCCCTCACCACTCCTCTTCCAGCATCTCTTCCCCAGGACCAATCCACTTCCGGCATCTCTTCCCCCGCACCACTCCACTTCCGGCATCCCTTCCCCAGGACCAATCCACTTCCTGCATCTCTTCACCCGCACAACTACACTTCCAGCATCACTTCCCCCGCACAACTACACTTCCGGCATCTCCTCCCCAGGACCACTCCAGTTCCGGCATCTGTTACCCAGGACCACTCCACTTCCGGCATCTCATCCCCAGCACCACTCCATTTCTGGCATCTCTTTCCCAGGACCAATCCACTTCCGGCATTTCTTCCCCCGCACCACTACAATTCCGGCATCTCTTCCCCAGGACCGCTTCACTTCCAGCCACTTTTCCCCAGGGCGAATCCACTTCCAGCATCTCTTCGCCCGCACCACTCCATTTCTGGCATCTCTTTCCCAGGACCTATCCACTTCCGGCATCTCCTCCCCTGCACCACTCCACTTCCGGCATTTCTTCCCCCGCACCACTCCACTTCCAGCATCTCTTCCCCAGGACAACTCCACTTTCAGCATCTCCTCCCCAGGACCACTCCATCTCTGGCATCTCTTTCCCAGGACCAATCCACTTCCAGCATCTGTTCCCCTACACCACTCCACTTCTGGCATCTCTTCCACAGGACCACTCCATTTCTCGCATCTCTTCCTCAGGACCTCTTCACTTCCAGCATCTCTTCTCCCGCACCACTCCACTTTCGGCATCTCTTCCCCCGCACCACTCCACTTCCAACATCTCTTCCCCAGGACCACTCCAGTTCCGGCATCTCTTCCCCAGCAACACTCCACTTCCGGCGTTTCTTCCCCTGCACCAGTCCACTTCCAGCATCTCTTCCCCGGACCATTCCACTTCTGGCATCCCTTCCCCCGTACAACTCCACTTCCGGCATCTCTTCCCCCTCGCCACTCCTCTTCCGGCATCTCTTCCCCAGGACCAATCCATTTCCGGCATCTCTTCCCCCGCACCACTCCACTTCCGGCATCCCTTCCCCAGGACCAATCCACTTCCGGCATATCTTCACCCGCACAACTCCACTTCCGGCATCACTTCCCCCGAACCACTCCACTTCCGGCATCTCTTCCCCAGGACCACTCCAGTTCCGGCATCTGTTACCCAGGACCACTCCTCTTCCGGCATCTCATCCCCTGCACCACTCCATTTCTGGCATCTCTTTCCCAGGACCAATACACTTCCGGCATTTCTTCCCCCGCACCACTACAATTCCGGCATCTCTTCCCCAGGACCGCTTCACTTCCAGCCACTTTTCCCCAGGGCGACTCCACTTCCAGCATCTCTTCCCCCTCACCACTCCATTTCTGGCATCTCTTTCCCAGGACCGATCCACTTCCGGCATCACTTCCCCAACACCACTCCAGTTCCGGCATCTCCTACCCCGCACCACTCCACTTCTGGCATCTCTTCCCCCGCACCACTCCACTTCCGGCATCTCTTCCCCAGGACCAATCCACTTCCGGCATCTCTCCACCCGCACATCTCCACTTCCGGCATCACTTCCCCCGCACTACTTCACTTCCGGCATCTCTTCCCCAGGACCACTCCATTTCCGGCATCTCTTACCCAGGACCACTCCACTTCCGGCATCACTTCCCCTGCACCACTCCATTTCTGGCATCTCTTTCCCAGGACAAATCCACTTCCGGCATTTCTTCCCCCACACCACTCCACTTCCAGCATCTCTTCCCCAGGACCACTCCAGTTCCGGCATCTCTTCCCCTGCACCACTCCACTTCCGGCGTTTCTTCCCCTGCACTAGTCCACTTCCAGCATCTCTTCCCCGGACCATTCCACTTCCGGCATCTCTTACCCCGCACCAGTCCACTTCTGGCAGCTCTTCCCCAGGACCACTCCACTTCTGGCATCTCTTCCCCAGGACAACTCCACTTCCAGCATCTCCTCCCCAGGACCACTCCATTTCTGGCATCTCTTTCCCAGGACCAATCCACTTCCGGCATCTCTTCCCCTGCACAACTCCACTTCCGGCATCTCTTCCCCCGCACCACTCCACTTCCGGCATCTCTTCCCCAGGTCCAATCCACTCCCGGCATCTCTTCACCCGCACAACTCCGCTTCCAGCATCTCTTCACCCGCGCAATTCCCCATCCGGCATTTCTTCCCCAGGACCGCTCCACTTCTCGCATCTCTTCCCCAGGACCACTGCACTTCCAGCATCTCTGCCCCCGCACCACTCCACTTTAGGCATCTCTTCCCCCGCACCACTCCACTTCCAGCATCCCTTCCCCAGGACCACTCCAGTTCCGGCATCTCTTCCCCTGCACCACTCCACTTCCGGCGTTTCTTCCCCTGCACCAGTCCACTTCCAACATCTCTTCCTCGTGCCATTCCTCTTCCGGCATCTCTTACCCCGCACCAGTCCACATCTGGCAGCTCTTCCCCAGGACCACTCCACTTCCAGCATCTCTTCCCCAGGACCACCCCATTTCTGGCATCTCTTCCCCAGGACCAATCCACTTCTGGCATCCCTTCCCCCGTACATCTCCACTTCCGGCATCTCTTCCCCCTCACCACTCCTCTTCCAGCATCTCTTCCCCAGGACCAATCCACTTCCGGCATCTCTTCCCCCGCACCAATCCACTTCCGGCATCCCTTCCCCAGGACCAATCCACTTCCGGCATCTCTTCACCCGCACAACTACACTTCCGGCATCACTTCCCCCGCACCACTCCACTTCCGGCATCTCTTCCCCAGGACCACTCCAGTTCCGGCATCTGTTACCCAGGACCACTCCACTTCCGGCATCTCTTCCCCAGCACCACTCCATTTCTGGCATCTCTTTCCCAGGACCAATCCACTTCCGGCATTTCTTCCACCGCACCACTACAATTCCGGCATCTCTTCCCCAGGACCGCTTCACTTCCAGCCACTTTTCCCCAGGGCGAATCCACTTCCAGCATCTCTTCGCCCGCACCACTCCATTTCTGGCATCTCTTTCCCAGGACCTATCCACTTCCGGCATCTCTTCCCCAGGACCACTCCAGTTACGGCATCTCCTCCCCTGCACCACTCCACTTCCGGCATTTCTTCCCCCGCACCACTCCACTTCCAGCATCTCTTCCCCAGGACAACTCCACTTACAGCATCTCCTCTCCAGGACCACTCCATTTCTGGCATCTCTTTCCCAGGACCAATCCACTTCCAGCATCTCTTCCCCTACACCACTCCACTTCTGGCATCTCTTCCACAGGACCACTCCATTTCTCGCATCTCTTCCTCAGGACCACTTCACTTCCAGCATCTCTTCTCCCGCACCACTCCACTTTCGGCATCTCTTCCCCCGCACCACTCCACTTCCAGCATCTCTTCCCCAGGACCACTCCAGTTCCGGCATCTCTTCCCCAGCACCACTCCACTTCCGGCGTTTCTTCCCCTGCACCAGTCCACTTCCAACATCTCTTCCCCGGACCATTCCACTTCTGGCATCCCTTCCCCCGTACAACTCCACTTCCGGCATCTCTTCCCCCTCACCACTCCTCTTCCGGCATCTCTTCCCCAGGACCAATCCATTTCCGGCATCTCTTCCCCCGCACCACTCCACTTCCAGCATCCCTTCCCCAGGACCAATCCACTTCCGGCATCTCTTCACCCGCACAACTCCACTTCCGGCATCACTTCCCCCGCACCACTCCACTTCCGGCATCTCTTCCCCAGGACCACTCCAGTTCCGGCATCTGTTACCCAGGACCACTCCTCTTCCGGCATCTCATCCCCTGCACCACTCCATTTCTGGCATCTCTTTCCCAGGACCAATACACTTCCGGCATTTCTTCCCCCGCACCACTACAATTCCGGCATCTCTTCCCCAGGACCGCTTCACTTCCAGCCACTTTTCCCCAGGGCGACTCCACTTCCAGCATCTCTTCCCCTGCACCACTCCATTTCTGGCATCTCTTTCCCAGGACCGATCCACTTCCGGCATCACTTCCCCAACACCACTCCAGTTCCGGCATCTCCTACCCTGCACCACTCCACTTCCGGCATTTCTTCCCCCGCACCACTCCACTTCCAGCATCTCTTCCCCAGGACAACTCCACTTCCAGCATCTCCTCCCCAGGACCACTCCATTTCTGGCATTCCTTTCCCAGGACCAATCCACTTCCGGCATCTCTTCCCCCGCACCACTCCACTTTCGGTATTTCTTCCCCCGCACCACTCCACTTCTGGCATCTCTTCCCCCGCACCACTCCACTTCCGGCATCTCTTCCCCAGGACCAATCCACTTCCGGCATCTCTCCACCCGCACATCTCCACTTCCGGCATCACTTCCCCCGCACTACTTCACTTCCGGCATCTCTTCCCCAGGACCACTCCATTTACGGCATCTCTTACCCAGGACCACTCCACTTCCGGCATCTCTTCCCCTGCACCACTCCATTTCTGGCATCTCTTTCCCAGGACAAATCCACTTCCGGCATTTCTTCCCCCACACCACTCCACTTCTGGCATCTCTTCCACAGGACTACTTCACTTCCAGCATCTCTTCCCCCGCACCACACCACTTTCGGCATCTCTTCCCCCGCACCACTCCACTTCCAGCATCTCTTCCCCAGGACCACTCCAGTTCCGCATCTCTTCCCCTGCACCACTCCACTTCCGGCGTTTCTTCCCCTGCACCAGTCCACTTCCAGCATCTCTTCCCCGGACCATTCCACTTCCGGCATCTCTTACCCCGCACCAGTCCACTTCTGGCAGCTCTTCCCCAGGACCACACCATTTCTGGCATCTCTTTCCCAGGACCAATCCACTTCCGGCATCTCTTCCCCTGCACAACTCCACTTCCGGCATCTCTTCCCCCGCACCACTCCACTTCCGGCATCTCTTCCCCAGGTCCAATCCACTCCCGGCATCTCTTCACCCGCACAACTCCGCTTCCAGCATCTCTTCACACGCACCATACCCCATCCGGCATCTCTTCCCCTGCACCAGTCCAGTTCCGGCATCTCTTCCGCCACGCCACTCCACTTCCGGCACCTTTTCCCCGTGACCACTACGGTTCTGGCATCTCTTCTCCTGCACCAGTCCACTTCCAGCATATCTTCCCCAGCACCACTCCACTTCCGGCATCTCTTACACCGCACCAGTCCACTTCTGGCATCTCTTCCCCAGGACCACTCCCCAACCGGCATCTCTTCCCCTGCACCACTCCATTTCAGGCATCTCTTTCCCAGGACAAATCCACTTCCGGCATTTCTTCCCCCACACCACTCCACTTCTGGCATCTCTTCCACAGGACTACTTCACATCCAGCATCTCTTCCCCCGCACCACACCACTTTCGGCATCTCTTCCCCCGCACCACTCCACTTCCAGCATCTCTTCCCCAGGACCACTCCAGTTCCGGCATCTCTTCCCCTGCACCACTCCACTTCCGGCGTTTCTTCCCCTGCACCAGTCCACTTCCAGCATCTCTTCCCCGGACCATTCCACTTCCGGCATCTCTTACCCCGCACCAGTCCACTTCTGGCAGCTCTTCCCCAGGACCACTCCACTTCTGGCATCTCTTCCCCAGGACAACTCCACTTCCAGCATCTCCTCCCCAGGACCACTCCATTTCTGGCATCTCTTTCCCAGGACCAATCCACTTCCGGCATCTCTTCCCCTGCACAACTCCACTTCCGGCATCTCTTCCCCCGCACCACTCCACTTCCGGCATCTCTTCCCCAGGACCAATCCACTACCGGCATCTCTTCACCCGCACAACTCCACTTCCGGCATCTCTTCACCCGCACCATTCCCCATCTGGCATTTCTTCCCCAGGACCACTCCACTTTTCGCATCTCTTCCCCAGGACCACTT